>NC_062209.1:2457053-2477053 GCF_912470025.1 Vespa velutina
ATCGGTTAAGGTGATTGGATGGAAAGGTTGATAATGGGGGGGGGGGTGGAGAGTGAATTCGATCGATGATTGGCCGAGCCACGCTTAGCAAGAGGTCGCTCTCGTCGTTTGCTTGCTTGCTTGATTGTTTTTTGTTTTTTTCTCTCTCTTTCTCTTTTTCTCTCGCACCTGGTTATCGCGCGCGAAACAACGTCTTTTCAAAACGTGTGCGGACAACAGTTCTCGCAATCTTTTTCTCGCATCGTCGTTGTTTGGAACTTTTCTTTTCTTTTTTTTGTTTATTTTGTTTATTTGTTTGTTTTTGGTTTGCGATCGTTTTGGCACGTGTAAACTCGACCGAACGGGCCGTTACGGACCCAGCCCCGCAGCTCTCTCACTTTTTCTCGAATCCGTTTGATCCGAGACGAAAGTTGTTGTCCTCTGGAAATACGATTTTTTCCGGAATTAATTATTTCTTTTATCCGTTATTTCGACTAACCTAGTTCTTTTTTTCTTTTCCCCTTTTCCTTTTCACTTTCCAATGTGACAAGTGTGTGAACGAGTTTTATCGTTGTCGCGTAGTGAATAAAAATACGTTGTGATTTTTTTTTTCTTTCCATTTGTGACGTCAGAAAATTTTTCACGAATAAATTGGTATGCACATTCGAAGATCATTTTTTTTTTGTTAGAAGATGAGCCAACGAACGAATTTATTTTCTTTGGTGAGTAAATAATGATTATTTATTATTTCGATTGCGATAAAAAACGACAAAAGGGAATAAAATTAAAACGTGCAGAAAATAATAATTTCGTCTAATTCGCGTTATCATGATCGTAGAAATTTCTTTTACCGTACCATCAAGATAGATCTTTTTGTTTTCTTGTGTAAACTTACATCGCATTTCTTTCACGAGTATCATAGTTATTCGACTTTTTTTTTTTATACTTGTGAATTAAGTTCAACTGTGATACATCTACGAAATTCGATATTTCAAATCCAAAGTTAGGTTAATATCATTTTATGATGTTACAGTTGTTGAGATATAATGCGTCATAAGTTTAGATCTTATCAAGTACAGTTTAGTAATTTCAATATCATATTTTAAATTATTATAATATCAATTGCGAAACAAATAGGAATTTTTAGAAAAAGAATTTTTGCGCGATACCATTTTGCTGCGATAATTTGTATTCCGATTCTTTATACGATCGAAGCAAAATGGCGTTGTTTTATATATATTTTTTTTTTTCTTTTTTTCATCCGAAAAGAAAACGAAAGAGAAAACTCGAACTTGTCGAAAATGAAAAAAGTAATGGCGGAAAAAAAGAACTCATTAGAAGATAATAAAAAAGAAAGAGACAATAAAAGAAATAATAAATGCTGAAGAAACAAAAAGAAAGAAAGTAAGAAAAAAAGGAAAGAAACATGCTGCATCGTGATTTATCCCGTTCAAACAAAAGACTACTTTTTTTACTTCCTTTTTCACTTTTTTTTTTTTTTTTTTTTTTGAAATCGTCCTTTCACCATACGCAATTGAAACATAATGATCGTGCAAAAAATAATAAAGATTTTACATACATAAGAAAAATAAAGAAAGATTATTATTAAGAATAACGTGCAATAAAGAAATGCGATATGTGTACTACCAAGTGTGATATACATATGTATATATAGTGCATTAAAAAAATAAAAACCAAACAAATCAAAACAAAACAAAGGAAATAGAAATAGAAAAAGAAGAAAACAAAGGTAGATGAAAAATTATTCATCTGAGATATGTGAAAATTCAAAGGAAAAGAAAAGAAATATTATGGGATCACTCAACCAATAAGGAAAGTGAAATTGAGAGCACGTGACCAAGAGAGTGGCTTGTGATTGGTTAGAAGGGAATATAAATCCTTTTCTGATAATATTAGTCCAAGTTCCAAACAACGTGACCGTCAACCGCTTATTTTTTTTTATTTTTTTTTTTTATTTTTACTTTTTTTTTTTGGCCATGCACCTTTTATTTATGCACACACTGAGATACTCAAGTACGACGTGCTCGAGCAAGTAATACGTTTTATTGCGTGTGTGTGTGTGTGTGTATATATATATATATTTTTTTTTTTTTTTGATCGACCTCGTACTGTGATTTTACTATGCCAATACACCGTACATTATTACATGTATACATACATAGATACATATATATGTGAGATTAAAGAAAAAAAAGAGAGCAGTCTTTGGAGATATTTTTAACACATATATAACATGCATGTGTAGAGAAACATATTTCTAATATACAAAATACGTGCATAATATGTACGTAACTCGTGCCAATCGTTTGTTCGAATAATAAACTCTCGAAAATCAAACGATCGATCTTAGAGATCGATCTAATTACTTTATTACTTGTTAGTTGTGTTATATTGCAGGTGATAACTAACGTGCAAGAAAAAAGAAAAAAGAAAAAAAAAAAGAGAGAAAAAGTGCAGATATACCATAAAGATCTACTGATATCTTCGTATGCGTAATAAGACTGTCTTGTCAGTCCCTCATGGACGAAAAGGGACAACCGATGAAGTGAGACGGAAAAAGTTAATTTGTCCTCTGTACGCACAGTTTTCTGCGCAGACGATTAATTATAAAGTTGAATTGTAGGAACGTACGTAATGAAAATTAAAATATAACATGTAAAGAAAATTACGAAAAAAGGAAAAAAGAAAATAATGATAAATAAATATAATATATTTTAACGATAGAATAGAAAAATTATCTTAAAAATTTTGAAGAATATATTAGATTAAATTTATTAATTTAATTGATTAATTTTTAATTAAATTTCTGATTGTTTTTGGTTTTTTTTTTTTTTTTTTCTAAAACCTTAACGTTTTTTTTTTTTTTTTTTCGTTAAAATTGTCGATACAAATGTCGAACGAAGTCATACTCTGACAGACAAAGATAATGATTTTGTACTTTTTTTTATTTTTATATTTATTTATTTTTTTTTTTATATTTATAGTTTATTTTATATTTATACTTTAAGATATTTCCGTCTTTCTTTTTTTTTTTTTTCGATCTAACTGACAATGTAGTCTTATTACACATATAGATACAAATGTTTCATATTTTATTTTATTTTTTATCTTCCTTTTTTGCTCCCCTCTAAAATAGATAGTTTGCAAAGAGATAGGAAGCGTGAGAGGGGAGCGACGAGGGTGCAAAAAGAGATACGAAGATCATTAGCATGCGATCACAAGCATAGGTGCTAACAATACATTGAACAAGCGTACGTTTTTTTTTTTTATATATATAAAGATGAAAAAAAAAAAAAATAGAGTAAGCCGTTCTAAAGAAGTTGCTTATGTCTAAAAATATTTACTACATATTTACTCTGGTTCCGGTACTGGATACGGCGACGATGACACATTGACGACATAATAAAATAGTAATATCCTTAATCTTTTCTTTAAGATATTACGTATGTATATCGAAGATTTTTATTTAAAAAAGAAAACCAATTTTTCTTTTCTTTTTTTTTTTTTTTTGTGGAAAAAACGAGAGGGAAAAAAAAATAGAAGAATAGAATATAATCGGTCACGTTACTCGCCAACTGGCTAATAAATACTTTGGGCTTGTATCGGCTCGTCCAAGAAATAATTTCGGAATTTTTAATTCCGTGATTAGGAACCAAAAGTTGATTATTTTCTGTTTTTTTTTTTTTTTTAGGACTAATTTTTCTTTCTTCTTTTTAGAATGTGATACTAAGAGCCTATAAATCCATTATTTTACAATTTCAAAGTGAATTAATCCAGGAGATATAAAGATCGATAAAAATCAATTGATTTTTAATATCACCTAATTGGTGGACTTTTAGCCCAATTTATATCATTAAAAATTCTGACATCAATTTATTGGCCGATCCAATAGTTATATATCTCATGGTAATATGAAATGTAAGATTCAAAATTCGATTCGAGTCGGTGATTGTTTTAGCAAAAAAAGATATATATATATATATATATATATATATAAAACGAGATATTGTGGATTTTTTTTTTTTTAAATACAATAACGACAATTAGAGACAATAGGACGTCACGAAATGCAAGAACATGATATGATCGTTTTCATCAGTTAGATTCGCTTGCGTGTGTTTGCATCTGTCGTATTATTATTATTATTATTATTATTATTATTATTATCATTATTATTATTATTATTATTATTATTATTATTATTATTATTATGATTATGATTATGATTATGATTATGATCATTAATTCACCTTTGAGAAAATGAATATTAAATTTTCTTTCAGATATTATTAACTAAAAAAATAGAAGAAGAAAAGAATAGTAAAAATGAATGAATTTTTTTTTTTTTTTTGATGATTCCCATTAGTAATATCCGATAATAAGTTAGTAACCAGCACCATCTTTTTTCTATTTCTTTCTCTTTTTTTTTTTTTAAACTTTGGACGATGACAACAACAATAGTAATATCCCCTTTTTTTTTGCGAACCATCGTAGATCTCATGTGCGTGCATTTTTAATCTTATCGAATGTTTAATATTATTTCTATCGGTTTGGCTGAAAAAAAAAGATGTCGGAATTTTTAATACAATCGTTAAGCGACATTTTAAATTATTAATTAATCTTTCTCGAGACTTTTTGTATTTTTTGTTCTTTCTTTCGCAGAATAACAAATCATATACAAACCTAGGAACTTTTTCACGATGTTAAGAAAAAAGAAAAAAGACAAATAATCATAGAAAAGATTATGTAATAGATTTTTAAAAATTACCTAGGGACTTTTTTTGTTCCCCTTAATCTGTATTTAAATCCTTCAAAATTATTTATTAACCGATCCAATAATATTACTCGATCGTCTTCATTCAATTTCTAATCGTTAAAAGATATTAGAAATAAAAAAAGAAAGAAATAATAATAATAATAATAATAATGAAGAAAAAAAAGAAAACAAAGAAAGAACAAAAAAGAAAAACAAAAAATCTTGAAACGAGATCGAATAATTCATATATCGTTCGAAACATTACGTCACATCCGAATCGTGTACGATAGTATCGTTCGTTTGTAGTAAGACCGGAAAAATAAAATAAAAATCGTGTCGGTAATAATCTACGACAAAAAAATATTACCCTCTTCCGTTTTGAAGAGATCGACAGTTTTTAGTCTTCCGTTATTAGAGATTTGCGACTCGCGATTTTTTTTCTTTTTTTTTTTTTTAAATATTACTACACACGGACAAAAAATAAATACACATACACACACGAATACAAAAATTATTATAGCGCAAACGCACATGTCCCTTCGATGGCTCTAAAGCCCTAGGTATGTTATAGCCAGATGGTGGACACCGATTTTTTCTCTCTCTCTCTCTCTCTCTTTTTTTTTGACTTGTACTACGTTAGTTCTTTTCTTTTTTTTTTTTTTTTTCTTTGTTTTTGGGACAAACTCCAATTTTTGTTATTTTTTTGTCAAGGATAATTTTGTTTTTCCCCCAAAGCCAAAAGTTCCAGTTATCGTTAGGAAAAAGATTATTATCGTTCGCACGAACATAATTTTTTTTTTTTTTTTTTTTTTTTTTTTTTTTCCCATTGTAAATATATCATGTTAGATATTAGATATTAGTTCGATGGGGAAAGATAATCTGGAACTTTGCGGATGAGTCGAGGCAAACAATAAATTTGGCCGTATTTTTGAAGGCATTATTATACCTGCGTCTAATATGATGTCGCTAACGTCATTGTCGAACGAGTCACGATCGCCCGCATCCAGAATGCCAGAAAACAGGGAAGATTCTTCGGGACTTTCGCCCTGCCATCTGATATTACCTAACGTCCCTTTACTCGCCGACTTGCATCCGAACCACCAATAAGCTGTCGCCCTTGGGAACGCTGGATCGGCGACGTCCACCTGAAAAATAAAGTGATTTGTTTATTTCTCTCTCTGTTTCTCTCTCTCTCTCTCTCTCTTTCTTTCTCTTTCTCTCGCTCTTCATGTTTAAGAATAGAAAAGGAGAAAAAAAGAGAAAAATAAAACTTACTGAAAAGGTACGATCGTTGAATCTGTAATAGCCCTTGTCCTTGAAGAAATACGTGTATCCTTGATAAATGACAGCACCGTCTAAATTATCCGGTAGACCTTCCCAATTTTTGATTGGCTTTGGATAAGTACTCTTAACCGGTGGCTTTTGTACTTGATCAAATCGCCAGAATTTCGTTCCCTTGTAGAAATAAATCTTTCCGTTCCCTGTCCAAACTGTCGCTGCATCTATGTTGTCAGGTATTCCCGTGAAACCTTCACTTATTTCTTTTGGATATTGACCATCCATATGTTTCCCAATGTACCTCCAATATTTCGATCCCTAAATAATAGAACAGATCCGTTTGTATTGTATCCTCTGTTCGATGATCATTCTTTATTTTTATTTATTTATTTTTCTTTTAATTTTTTTTTCTTTTTTCTTTTTTTTTTTTTTTTTGACGAGTTCACTTAAATCGATCATATCATTGTTAAACCAAAGAAGATTCTTACCTTAAAGAAATAAGTTTTACCGTTCTTGAATGTAAATGCAGCGTCTATATTACCCGGAAGACCCTTCCAAGAATTGCTAATCCGTTTGGGATAACCGCTAGCTATACCATCGGCTGTCAATCTCCAATAATGTTCTCCTGTGAAGATCAATAGATATTATATTCAAACTAAATTCTTAATCAAAAGAACATTTTATCGATAATATATAAATTTATTAAATATTAATGATTTTAATGTCTGATACCTTTGAAGACATATATGTGTCCTTCGGCGGAATTAAATATCGTATCGATCTTTGGATCCATACAAAGCTCTGGATCTTCCTCGCCAGTTGGTGGTACCGATGTTGGATGAATGTTCGTTGGTCCCTGTCCCCAACCAGTTGTTCTTCTTCCGTACAGAGCCTAACGAATAATAATGACTTATTTATTTATTTATTTACTCGTCAATCCATGGGCCATTTATTTATTTGTTATAATTGTCCTATTTAGCCAAATTATTTACTTTTCTTTTTTTATCTCTTTAAAAAACACACGAACAATTTTAAACTCACTTGAATGCCATCGATGTCGTCGGAATGTAAATTAAAATTGGGCTCGTATCCACGATAGAAAGGTGCCATCAGGGCGGCTTTAACGTCACTGTGACTTAATCCGAGCGAATGTCCAAATTCGTGTGCCGCGACTTGAAACAGATTCGTTCCACGATAACTGTTTATCGTCCATTGTTCGGCGTCATCGAAATGAGCGTCCCCACCATAAACTGGGAAATAAGCATGTGCCAAAGTACCACCGCGTCCATCGAACGGATCACCGTCTCCGTGTTCACCGATTTCGAATCTGATGTCTATGTGAACCTGAATAAAATATTAAAATATATTGTGTGTATGTGTGTGTGTATATTGATCGTTAGATCTATACAAAGCTCTGAATCTTCTTTATCAGTTGTTGGTACCTGATGGTTGATAGTATATATATATTAATTAATTTTAAATATGATATATATATATATATATATAAATTGAAATGTGATTTGTTTAATATATATATATATATATATATTTTTTTTTTAATTTGTTAAAAAGATAATCAAATCGATCATGAATAATCACTTACCGAGCCTGAAGGTTTAACCGTGAAGGATAGATCAGTGTATTGTGACCAAACGCTAAAAGCTTTAGCGATTTCTTTATCAACTTCTGTTCTACTCAAACCCGCCGGATACTTGCTAATCCTGTATGATAATTTCTTTACTCTCCATCTCGATCCTGCGTAAAAATAAATCTTTATCGATCAATCAATCCTGAAAAAATTGAGTTTATTACATCCTAACATAACTATCTACACCCATCGCGTGTCATCGCGTAACGTGGTGGGTTCATTACCGTGAACTTACAATTTATGCAATCGTTATGCTCTCATATACACTCTTATTTATCTACATGCTGTACATACTAAACATGCTATAATTATTAATCGTCGGTTCTGTTATGCAACCGAAAAAATTCTTTTATGATCGCGAAAGATCGTAGATAATAATGCGGTCGATTCTTTCATTGAACGATTAAATGTTCGTCTTTCTCTTATTTTATTATTATTATTATTATCATTATTATTATTATTATTATTTTTTTTATTCTTTTTTTTCTTTATTTTTCTTTTTTCTTTTCTCTTTTTTTTTTTTTTTTTTTTTTTTTACCATGAAATTATCATTTCAACACGTCGTCGTCTCTGAACATGCTTGTTATATCGGCGATCGCGATTTTGTTTAATCGAACGAAATGATATTTATCGAAGTTGTGTACGATATTTTCTACGATATAAAAATGTAACATCACACCTGACGTATGACGTCCATTTTCACGAATAATTGTTACGATTATTTCTCCTCGTCCGTTCTACTTCGTTCATTCAAACGGTAACAGAACTTTTCTATACAATAGTGATTTATATCACATAATAGAAGTTACGGATCGACGATCTCGATGTTCATTCTCTATATCTATTTTATGTTAGTTCAAACTAACGTGCATGAACGGCACGAGTTTGATAGTAAAGGAGTAAAAAAAGTTCAAAGTCATGGTTATAGATCGGATCGAATCGTATTAACAATGATTATCATTTGATATTCGTACGACATAGTATGAATAATAAACGTTGATATATATTATCTTATTGCCGTGATATATCACGTACAGTAAAGAACTATCAGAAAGATTTAACTCGATTTAATGCTAATTTTCTTTTTTTGATTTTTTTTCTCTTTTTTTTTTTTTCGTTTTCACGATTTATGCATACAATATAAATAGTTAGGATGCGGAAGATGTCATTTAAAAAATTCACATTTATTCGTATCGTTTAGAAGAACACAGTTTAGATCAATAAATTGTCAACGAAAGTTACACGCAGAAAAATTCCCTAGGATTATCGTCATACTCGATATTTTATTATTAGGTTGGTACAAAAGTAATTGGTATCTTTTTTTTTCTCTTTCTGTATCGAGTAAAATGATAAACATTGCAATTATTATTGCATCAAGTTGATATTAATCTAGAGGATATATTTTTTTTTCTTTTTTTTTTTCTGTAAAGTTTTATTTCACATACCAGTAGTGTCCTGAATTGTCGAAGCAAGATCAATTTTATTGATATATCTCGTTCAATTTGATGGTACGATGGGAGATGATTGATGGGCAGTGGGTGGAAATGATAGGAAATGGGTTCTTTTATTCATAAAATAATATAAGCGGGCGATCTTCAATTAATCTTTGAAAAATATTATTACCGAGGATTACGCGAGCAAAAAATAAAATTAAAAAAGAAGAAAAAAAAAAAAGAAAGGAAGAAAATGTTTGCGTTTTGTCGAACACTTATGCATTTCATCGAACGCGAACAAGTCCGTTTGGGGTGACTGATTTTCCATCGACTATTTGTAACTATAATTAGAGAGAGAGAGAGAGAGAGAGAGAGAGAGAGAGAGAGAGAGAGAGAGAGAGAGAGAGAGAGAGAGAGAGAGAGAGAAAGAGAGAGAGAGTATCAGGAAGTTGAAATACCTATTACCCGATCTATTAAAAAATCACTCTTCCCTCTCGTATTAAAATTATAAATGAAATATTTTTAAATATTAATACTTATTTTTTCCTTTTTGTAATTTTAAATTGTTTTACATTGAATTTCGTCAAAGGATATCGAACGTATATTAATTTATTTTCTCTTCTTTTTTTCTCGTCACGAAATAAAAAGAAAACGGGAGAAAAAAAGAAAAGAAAAAGAAATAGAAAAAGAAAGAAAAAAAGAAAAAAGATTGTTATATTTATATATATTAAATATAAATTTGCATAATTGAAAAGTTATATATTTATATCTTGAATATACACTTTTATATATTTAAATTATCTATGTTTATATAATTATAGGAATATATTGATACTAATTATATATTTAATATAAATAAACAATCTATTTAAAATTTAAGGGTTATATGTATGTCTATATATATATATATATATATATATATATATATATATAGACATACTATAGTATATTTTTTGACTAAACAAATTTACTGGTATCTTATAGTAAATTTATCATTATATAATTATCCACTTGGGTCTATAATAATTAAATATAAGATACAGTTAAAATTGAGATATTTATAAAGATTAGAGTTGATATAAGAAAATTTATTTATAATTAATTATTTCATTAAATTTTGCTCACCTTGAAGAGCATATCTCTTCGATCTTCCATCGTAACTCGGTCCTACTTTATCCTTAACGCCACATCTTGATAAGGACATGTAATAGGCCGTTTCATCGTTCATAGAACCTGAAACACAAAATACGATGGTACTTTAAGATTTTTCATATTTTTCCATAGATCATTAAATATCTATTATATGTTGTGGTTTTTTTTTTTCTTTCTTTCTTTCTTTTTTTTTTTTTTTTCTTTTTTTTTTTCTCTCTTCATTTCACGAAGGATCTACTCGTATCGATCCTTGAAGCAACATTTATAGTCTATTATCGGCACGAAATCGTTGAATAGATATTTACATACGACGTGCAAGGATGTGCGTGCATCTATCAATAAAATTATTTATTCATCTACCATCGTGTACCCACGATATCCGCGTATACGCCCATCAATAAATACAATAAGTTATTAATAGTCATTTGATATGACCCTAAATGTCAATTGTGAACGTTTATAGATTTCTTTCGTTTTCATTTTATCTTTCATCTTATTTTATCTTATTTTTTTTATCAAATGTATAACGCGTTTCACTTTTATCATCATAAGAAACACATTCTAAGATATAGATCTTTAATTGCATATAACGTAAACAAATTATTTATATTCATAGTGAAATATCCCTAAATGGCTTTGCGAGAGTTCAGAAATTTCTATTTTTTTTCTTTTTTTTTTATCGAATGAAACAAACGTTTCATTTAATTATCATTAAAAATATTATAAGTTGTACATTTTTCATTGCGTACAAATGCAAATAAATAATTTATTTATTTAAAAAGAAAAAAAAAAAAAAGAAAAAAAAACCGTGAAATATTCTTCTTAAACGTTGCTTAAGAATATTTAAAGATTTTTTTTTTTTGTCAAACAAATTACACGTTGCTCCATTCGGTTCTGACTTAATTAAAAGAATTGTGATTAAAGGAATAAAAAAAAAAAAAAAAAAAGAAAGAAACACATACAAAAAAAAAACAAAAAAGAAAATTGATAAAGTATAAAAATTCCAAAAGAATTTGCATGTTCGCCATTTGATCGATAGATCGATCGATAGATCAATCGATAGATCGATCGATCCTATTCCTATCATTTTTGTCTATTTTGTTAAGCTAAATCAACGATCGATCCCGTTTCATCGGTAGACTGCACAGGAAACGTTTGTTGACCATTGATTATATCTACAGATAGTAGGAAGTTCTCGTGGCTTGCTTGTCAGTCGTGAGGCGGAAGATCGTCACCGATAATCACGTTTCTGTTCGAACAATATACTGTATACACCATCAACGATATACAATTTTATTGTTAGATCATTCCTTCCGGTTTACCTTCGATGTCTTTTTTCTTTTTTTTTTTCTTTTTATTTTTTATTATGTTTATTTAATTTTTCTTCATTTTTTTCTTTCTTTTTTTTTTCTTTTGTTCATCTTCTGTTTTTCTTCCTCCCCTCCTCCCTCCGATCCCATAAACGACAATTTGTTTTTGAGTTCGTATAGCACGGAACATTTTTCTTCTCTCTCTCTCTTTTTTTTCTTTTACTTTTTTTTTCTTTTTCTTTTTTCTCTCTCTTTTCTCTCTCTCTCTCTCTCTCTCTCTCTCTCTCTCTCTCTCTCTCTCTCTCTCTCTCTATGCGTACATAATATTATCTTTAGCCACATAATGTCTTCACTTATCTCATATTAATTCCTATTTACGCTTACGTGGAGAATCTCTCCTTGACACCCATTCTTTCGGGAAGCTTTGTATCTTCCATCCGATATTGTTTATTATCTAAGCTAATTTATATCACGTTTCGTTTAAAAATCCAAATTTATTGTCCCATTTTTATCATCGATCAATCTGTCTCTTCTTCTTCTTCTTTTGGTTTTCTTTTTTCTTTTTTCTTTTTTTATTTTTTTATTTTTTCTTTCGAATCGAACGGTTTGATCCCAAGGATTTATTAATTAATTTATTTATTTATTAATTCTTTTTCTCTCTTTTTTTTTCTTTTTTTTTTTTTTTTTTTTTGGATCAAGATATACATATTTTTAATTTTTTATTTTATATATATCTATATATATGTGCAGACGTAACACGATTGAAATTTATTTAATATATTTCTTTGTTGGATAATAATTCGTTTGAACGTTACGTAGTAAAACAATTATGCATTAATACTTAACGCGTTGCATATTCCATGATTCTTCAATGATAGTAACAGTCAGCATGCAACATTCTTTCGCATATGTTACCAAGAAAATTGGTGAATTATCGTCAAGACTATTTACTCGTCTTATACATATCAATGGTATTAGTAATCGTTAATTGTAAATCGTTTGAGATTTGTACTTACGTAGATCACCATTTTTTTTTCTTTTTTCTTTTTTTTTCTTTTTTTTATGCGATCGATAGAAGAAGGCAAACTATTTATTACAACGCTCTCCTAACTATCTATTAACATTTTATGAAAATTGTTCTTACAATATACACGATATTCTGAAATCGTTTTCAATTTCATTTACATATTTACTGTATATTACGTGTTAATTATATATGAATATATCGGACGATTTGCAAAGAAAATTTGTTTTCTTCTCATCTAGTAATAACTCTTTATCTTAATAATAATAATAAATATATATATATATATATAATACTAAAAAATTTTGGTGACACTATAAACAATATCAAAATACAAAATAAATTTTCGTTCGAATATATAAGATACAAGATGTTTATTGAATGGAAGAAAAAAAAAAAAGAATATTCCGGTATTATATTTATTAATAATACAAACTAATAAAAATTTTCTCATTACTTATTAGCCTAATAGTAAATATAAATATACATATGTACGTATACGTATGGCTGTACACTAGAAATGATTTTTTTTAATAAATATTTTTTGTTCCTACCTTGCGAACGAAATTTTATAGATTTTAACAACAATATCGTGTAATGATACTACGTGACGAACATGAATCATCATCGTATAGCGCCACTGTCTTATAACATAGCTCAGCGTTCCATCGAACTTCTGAATCATGCTTCAAGTTGTCATAGTTAGTGATGACCATCAGGGAAACTCTACCTGTTCTTAAAATCCATCATAATTTTGTCATTTTTAATTTACGAATCATTACTCGTCGTTCATCTTTTTTTTTTATTTTATTTTATTTTTTTTTTTTTTCTTCTAAATTTTTTCTCTTCCCTATTCTGATACAATATCAAAGGAATTCATCGTTTTTAATAGAGAATGGAAAAATCAGAAGAGATTAGAAGAGAGGGATCGTATGGAATAACATTTTTTTTTTTTCGAAATTCTTCATTTTTAAATTTCACGTAAAAGTAATCCGTAGAGACAATATAACAAAACTTTCTCACTGAGACACTCTCGTCCAGTTTGACGAGTTTCTCTGTTTCGCGTTTGCTTTCGCATTTGCGTTGAAGTTCGCGTTCGCCTCATGTGTCAAGGACATGACCTTGACAATGATCGTAGGAAAATGTTTGCCTCGACACCCGGACTCTCCTTTTTTTTTTTTATCTTTATTTTTCTCTCTTTCTCTCTCTCTCTCTCTCTCTCTCTCTCTCTCTCTCTCTCTCTCTCTCTCTCTCTATCTTTTTTTTCTGTCTTTGACGATGTTTTTCGTTGCGGAACAAATTGGCTGTATGGTGACAAGCAAATATTTCTTTTTGCTTTTCTTTCAACGAAATTTTTTTAGGTTATTTTAAATACTTTTTCGATCATACTCCTTAAAGATCCTCGAGCCAAAAAGAAAGAGAGAGAAAGAGAAAGAGAAAGAAAAAGAGTGACTAACTAAACGTTGGTGAATCCTTCGAAGAGACAGCAATATGTCGGAGTGTTGGTCCTTCGTCGTCTAGACATTCAAGAATGCACTTTTCCTTTCCAATGTGCTACGGTGACCCAGGGAGATTTATCATTTTGCATCTTTACTGCTACTACTACTACTACTACTACTACTACTACTACTACTGCTACTTCTTATTATTATTATTCTTCTTCTTATTCTACTTCTTCTTCTTCTTCTTTTTTTTTTTCATTTTCCTTTTCCTTTTTTCTTTATTTCTTTTTTCTCCTTTTCTTTTTCTTTTCATTTTCTCTCCTCTTCGTTTTCAAGGTTCACGTCATGCAAACGATGATGCATCCTATTGCCATTCTCTCCCATTGAATTTCTTCATAAAAAGATATTTTTCTTTACAACGTACAAATGACTTATCATTGTCGCTTCAATTTTTCTTATCCATTTTAATCTAATAATTAATCAGGAACAATCATTTTTATATCATTTTTTCTCGTAGATATTTCGTTCGTGTCACTATAGTCCCATGATTCAGAGAGGTCGTCGTTGGTGATTTTATTTATTTTTATCTCTTTCTCTCTCTTTTTTCTTTTTTACCATTCAATTTATAAATAAGACTCATCTGAGAATTATATATAAGAATGTGTTCGATTCATCGAGAATGTGAACTTTATCAGAGTGACTTTTGAAACGGGACTTTGACATTCGACGCACATACATATGTATATATTTACATATACATAAGTATGTATGTATGCATGTATTTACGCAATAGATTAATTCATGCATGCGTGTTTACTTTTAATTAGTTCGATTACTGCAAATTTCACTTATGCACGCGCCGACTCGTGAGTCACACGATATGCAGTCGACATTGAACAAGTGCATAAGTATATGTGCACATGTATGCGTTTATATCGAATGGAGACGATCGTAAGTGGGAGGGAGAAGGATGAATGGGAGGGGGGGGGAGGGAGAGGATTGCTGATTCATGTCGATTAAAACACGTTACGATCGAAACTAGAGTAGTGTCTATTCACATTGAACGAAATTTATAATAATTCGCTTAATTTATCGTCGAATTATTACTGATTTTCTTTTTTTTTTTTTCATACCAAGAGAATTTTTAATACGAGCTGAGCAAAAAGTCTGTTTTTTTTTTCTCTTAGAAAATGACATTCTTTCGAAACTCTTTAGGCAGATTTTTTCTTTTTCTTTTAAAATATTCAACTAAGATTTTACGATTTTGTCTAGGAACTTTTGGTCTCTGCTTTATTGAAAAGTTTCAATATTATTTATTGATTAATCCAATAAATATCTAATAATAATAATAATAATAATATTAAGTCAACGATCTAACGAAATTTTGTTCAAAAGTCATTTCATATTTAAGGCTGACTTAATATATATATATATATATATTAATATATTAGGTCTATAAAAATGTTCTGTCCATTGGTAATTAAGTTTTTAGCTTCTAATATTAATAAAAATTATATTGTTTATGAAAGAGTACAGATTTATTATTTTTTCTTATTAAAAAAAAAAAAAAAAAAAAAAAAAAAAAAAAAAAAAAAACAAGAAAAAATAAATAAAGAAGAAAAATATATAAAATGAATAGAGACAGAACAGAGCATTCATTAGGCCTAATCAATGATGAAATAATCGATTGTACCTGTTATATTGATTCCAGCAAGCGATTGAAACTCTGAGATTGCTTGAGATAGTGATTCCTCGGAAATGATTCCACCATTTGCTGGATTAACCGATGGCAAATATCCATACTGCGAGAGGTATCTCTGTAATGCAAAGAAAAAGAGAAAAAAAAAGATTAAATAATATAAAACAATTGAATATGAATATGAATATGAATGTGAATGTGAATGTCTATTCGAAAAAAAAAAAAAAAGAAAATAATGATAATACTTTCTTGCGTAAAGTCATTTTTTTTCTTTTTCTAAACTTTTTCTAAACTCAGAAAATATACTCTAAATATATATTATTATACATATCGACATTTATCGCGAGTATTTTCTCATTGTTGTTCTAATTAAATTTTCTTTTTTTTTTTTTTCCATTGACAAATTCACGAAACAAAGATGAAGAAATGTTTTTTCATCATTGAAAAAAACTTGCTTTTTTCTTTTCTTTTCTTTTCTTTTTTTTTTTTTTTCTTTTTCTTGTATACAATTAATATGTCGTAATTATCCTATGGAAAATTTGCTAAATTAAATTTGGAAATCTATTCACCAACACGACATTATTGTATATAGTCAAGATGTTAAAAAAAAGAAGAAGAAGAAGAAGAAGAAGAAGAAAAAAGAAAAGAGATCGAAGAAAACGAAACTAATTAAATCTTTCGAGCATAAAATCAATTTATCTTTGTCTAACTCGATAAGGTACGATCTATTATCGATGACTATTGTGTATATGTGGGTGCATAGAGGATGTATGTGTAGATGCATAGAGGGTGTACGTGTGGGTGCTGCATAGAGGGTGTATGTGTGGGTGCTGCATAGAGGGTGTATATGTGGGTGCATAGGGTGTATGTGTAGGTGGATAGAGGGTGTATATGTGGGTGTGTAGGGGATGTGTGTGTGTATGTGTGGTCGTATATGTGTGTGCGTGTGTGTGTGTGTGTGTGTTCGTTAGCTTAATTGCGAACCATTGTATTTTGACAAAGTGTAAATTCGAATAGGTGTTAATCAAAGGATCATTATTTAAACCAAACTATCTTGGTATCTTGGTATACTGCTGACCTTGCGATTTATTATCGAACTATTTCGAAGGTTTATCATTTATATACAAAGATAGATTCCTTTTTTCTTATCCTTGTGTAAATTTGTCGAGAATTCTTCTTCTTCGTTGATCTTTCTTTTTCTTTTTTCTTCTTCTTTTTCTATTCTTTCTTTTTTCTTTTCTTTTTTTTTTTTCCTCAAAAAGTTAATTCCATCTCACTTTTGTAATGAACTTTAATAAATTCTCTGTCCCATTTTTTATTTCTCTTTCTTTATGCTTAATTGTTATGTTTACTCAAAAGAGACAAATGTATGAACGAAGAAAGAAAGAAAATAAAGAAAGAAGGAAAGAAGGAAAGAAAGAAAGAAAGAAAGAAAGAGAGAGAGAGAGAGAAAAAAACAGAAAAAGGAATAAGAAGTCAAAAGGAAAGTTATGCAAAATGAAAGTATTAATTGGATATTCATTTTGTCAAATACATATATACATACATACATACATAGCATAGCATAGGACAGGTATGTAAGTAAATAAGTAGACAGATATGTACGACGTCTATTATTTCATCGATTAAACTAAACGGAACTCTGCATTTGCACATCGATATTTCCAAATGAATTTAGGACAAGGACCAAATACCTACTAAGTATAACTTATTTGCCGAGGTCGAGACGATTTTCGTGTCTATCGTATCGAATAACGAAAGTGGATTATAAACGATTTGAAAAGTGGATTGAAACCTTTTTTGATAGAGAGAGAGAGAGAGAGAGAGAGAGAGAGAGAGAGAGAGAGAGAGAGAGAGAGAGAACGAACGAACGAATTAAGTATATAACTTATAGGCTTTTAAAGTCTTTTCCATCAAAGTGAAAAAGATTTTATTTGGATAATATATATACGATCGATTTTAGTTGGAACTTTTTTTTTTTCTTTTTTTTCCTCTCTTTTCTTATTTTTTTTTTTTTTTTACAGATTACGGAAATGACAAATTTGTTTCTTTTTTTTTTTTTTTTTTTTTTCGGTGATCAGATCGACGATGACGATGACGATGGCGAGATTATTCGAGGCTAGTGACCTAATCGTTGCAATCGATTAACGGTTACTTAAACATGGGTCTCGAACATGGGTTTTCTCATTAATATTCTGGGAACGATTAGCATCTATACCCTATCTGTATTTTTAATATAGTCAAGAGAATATAACAGTAAACTTTCGTCGTAGAAAGGAATTCATATTCGAGAGGCTTCGAGTAGGAGGTGATCGATGATTACGTCATTACGTTAACGACGATTAGAAACCATTCTCCTCCTGTTTTTTTTCTTTTCCTTCCTTTCTTTACTTTCTTTCTTTCTTTCTTTCTTAATTTTTTTTTTTTTTTTTTTTTTTTTTTTTGCAAATCTTCTTTTACAACGTCGTTTCAAAAACGATTTAAAATTTGCTAACTTAGCTTCTCGCTTTTTCGTTTTTCATGCTCGACGTCATTTTATTTCATGGGCTTTTTTATTTTCTCTCTCTCTCTCTTTCTCTCTCTCTCTCTCTCTCTCTGTCTTTTGCTCTTGCTCTTTCCTATTTTCGTACAATAGAACATTCTTTTTAACACGCGTTGATATAGGTCAAGAAGATATACGTGCTCAGGAGAAAGGACTCGAGTTATCGATTATATAAAACGCGTTTCGCGTTCGTCTTCGTATTCCTCTCATTGAAATTCCTTATGAAAGGAGTTCATTATATCGAAAAGGAATTTAAAAAAAAAAAAAAAAAAAAAAAAGAAAAAAGTGAAAAAAAAAGAAACAAAAATTAAGAAAAATTGAACGACTCCAATGACAATTTATAAAAGACTAAAGCGGAAGATTATTACTACTATAATACGTGTGACCTTCGTGTGAAATCTATTTACGAGCACTAATCATCAAGCGATGGTTAGTGTGCATTAGAGTTCGGATGACTAATTTTTTAAACACGAGGAAAGAGGATAATTGAGATTATTTCTCAAGTTCAAGATTTTAACGAGTAATTGGAAAAGATTTACTCGTTTATCGTTATCGATAACGATTCTAATAAGAATTAATGTTAAACTAGAAAAACCGCGAAATGACGATTAGTTTTTTACTAGATCGAGTATTTCTCCGTTTGTTTGCCTCTCTCTCTCTCTCTCTCTCTTTTTCTTTCTCTCTTGTTACTTTTCATACATGCACACGTATATATATATATATAAACAGACGTAAACGAAGATAGGATGTGTAAATAATGTTCCACGGAAATGAATGATAATAAAAACCGCGCAAAAGTTAATAAGACGATAAGATGACGTTGTCGGAAAATAATTGCCGATTCATCGCCGTTGTTGATTTTTATTACTTAAATTTTTTCTTGACAGATAAAGAATGACGAACGATCATTGTCTCTTAGTAATCATTAGAAATCATTTTAGTAAACATTCACGTGGAAAATAATATCGAATAATTAATTTTATCAGAAGTCTTTATCAATGTGCAAATTGTGCTATGTTGGGGGTCATGCTTGCGTCACATTTTAAAATCTAATTTCTAACGATTAACCGATGTAAAAATTGGTCTAATATATTTGCCATATATATATATAAAAGGAAAAAAGAAAAAAAAAGAAAATAATTCATACGAATTAAACTTGTTCTTTTTTAAGTCATATCATGAGCAACAATGATGTTGCTTTTTGAATTTGCTAATATATAAATACGAACATGTATGAAATAGTTGTCAAATCATCGTGAATAATTCTTTCCTTTTCTTTTATTATTATTATTATTATTATTATTATTATTATTATTATTATTATTATTATTATTATTATTACTTTTTTTTCGAAAGAAAGACGAACGAAACTACGCACAATCATTATGTATATATATATATATATATATATATATATATATATATATATATATATATATATCTGGATAATCATTAAAAATTTACAAGATAATAAAAAGAAACTGTACGATGAGATTGTATAAAATAACATATCAATTCACAATTTCCATTATTTTATTCTTTTCGTTTATGATTCAATCAAAACTTTTTAAATTCTCACTTCATTCTCTTTTTTTCTTTCCTTCTATTTCTTCCTTTTTCATTTTCATTATTACTTTTTTTCATCTATCCTTCTCTTTTTCTCTCTTTTTTTTTTTTTTTCTCTATTCTTTTTACACACCGACCAGTGGTCGACTC
>NC_062209.1:2482053-2524553 GCF_912470025.1 Vespa velutina
TCCTTCTCTCTTTCTGTCTCTTTTTCTCTTTGTCTCTTTTGAAGTTGAAAGGACGACCTGGATTTTGTTGGATTTCTACGAGGATTAACACAAGTGCGGTCAAAAACAGATTTTTTTTTTTTTAAGCACTGTATGTATGTGTATATGTGTGTATATATATATATATATATTTGTGTGTGTTTCTGTGTGTACGTATGGATAACCTCAAAGAGATAATCGATATCCATTATACGCAATCTCTTTTCAATCTCCCCTTAAAACATTTATAGAACCCCGTTGTTCGACTTTATTTTATTATCTTCGTACATACATACATACATACATACATACATAAATATATATATATATATATATATACATATATGCTTATATACAAACATATATATAGGATGTGTTCTCTCGATCTTTGCGTTCTTATATCTGTAGAACGTTATCTCAAAGTGTTATCATTGATAACGATGGAATGAGTTAGATTTGCTGCGTTGAAGAAGACGCGAAATAAGTTTTGTCCCGCGAATATAATGAACGACAAAGATGTGCATTTAAAATGAACGTAGGCTCTCTCTCTCTCTCTCTCTCTCTTTCTGTTTTTTTTCTTTTATTTTTTTTTTTTTTTTTTTTTTTAATTTCTCTTGAATTACTTACTAGGAAAAGAAAAAGACTTAAATGGCTTCTATAAACGTATCGAGTTTGTTTGCAAGCGTGACTCACATTTCATTCTGAAAAAGGCTTAGTTATATGAATAATAATAATGATAATAATAATAATAATAATAATAATAATAATAATAATAATAATAATAAACAATAATAATAATTAGAAATATACTTAAGAAAAAAAGAGAGAGAAAGAGAGAGAGAGAAATTTGCTAAAATCGTACGATAAAAATGATACGTCTTTGCTTATGGCGTTAAAAATGAACAAAAAAAAAAAAAAGGGGAAAGAAGAAAGGAAACGAAGAAAAATAAATAAATAAATAATAAAAAGGAAGGACGGGGAAAAAATTTAACATTTTTTCAATAACGTCTATGCAACGTGTGCAATGTTATTCCGTTTAAATGTCGCATATTAAATTCCTGCTGCATGCACCTGCAGAATCATAGAAGTAGCATGCACCTACAGAATTGTGGAAGTAAAGGAGGAGAAGAAGAAGAAACAGAACAAGAGGAGAAGAAGAAGAAGAAGAAGAAGAAGGTGGTGAAGAGAGGCACGAGTATCGTGTAGCGACCCCGACCTTGAAGAGGTCTTTGTCGACGCAGATCCCATCAGTATTCCACGCCCTCGCATCTTCTGCCAGACGTTTCTTGAATACAAAAAGTACAACGAGCATCTATCCACTCTGCGCTTTGTGCGACCTAACAATATATTTTCGCGTTTGCTTACTCTCTTTCTCTCTCTCTCTCTCTCTCTCTCTCTCTCTTTATCTCTATCTACCTTTTTCTTTCACGCGCTCTCTCTCTCTCTCTCTCTCTCTCTCTCTCTCTCTCTGTCTCTTTTTCTTTCTATCTCAAAGATCCTCTCATCGATCGATGGCCATATGCGTTCCTTCGCAAAGTGGAAATATATCGGATCGTGTACTTTTATTCCCGATGCGAGGAACGCCTTCTAATCTCAACCCATACATATATACAGACATATATATAAATAAATAAATAAATATATATATATATATGTATATGTATGTATATACAAGTGTATACATTCATATGTATACGACAATAGTACTTAGAATATACTTAGATACATTATATATCTTTTAATCTCAACAGTAAGTCGCGTGGCTAACATAATATGTTATTCCTTTCACGTCATTGATTTTGCCTTGTTTTTTCTTTTTTTTTTTTTTGCTTTTATTTTTCTTCCTTTTTTTTTTTCCTTTTTTTTCCTGTCCTTTATCTTTCATCCTCTTCGAAATTTGTCAATTTATTTTCAAGAGAAACATCACGTTTGATAATTAGATACATGCTTAGGGGGAGGAGGGGTCGTACTTTCTTTCTTTCTTTTTTTTTTTATTTATTTATTTTTTTTTTTATCATCGTAAACTTAAGTAAGTATCAGTAATTAACAACGAACGATTACGAAGAACACATTTATTTCTATTAATTTCTATTCCTCTTTAGATATCGATCGAGCGCATTATCAATTTTCATTAAATTTGTTAATCGTAAGTTCGTTCTTTTTTTTTCCTTATATTATCAGTAAAATCAAATCAACGTCCACTGTTTGATCGCGTTTAACGGATCTTTTATTTTATTTTCCTTTTTTATTTTTTTTTTCTTTTTTTTCTTTATTTTAATGATCACGAATCGTTCCTTGACACCGGTCGCTTTTCTCTGACGCACCGTCGATCGCTCGATTCTTATCATCGAGCCGTTTCTTTTAAATTATCGTCACGTCGACGACGACGACGACGACGACGACGACGACGACAACGACGACGTAGCAAAGTAGAAGAAAAAAGGGAAGGGGTCGATGCGATTTTTGATCTTTCATCGATTATTTACTAAAGTATCGATATATCAAGAATTTTTTCTTTTTTTATAATCTCTTTTATATTAATTGATAATCATTTCTCGATATGATCATGTCTATTTCGAAATGGAAATTTTTATAAATTTGATAATCGATTTCACGTAACAATATTGAAATTATCATTTCGTTATTTGTTTCATAAATTTTATTATTATTATTATTATTATTAATCAATCGTAAGTACTTTTGCTATAATAAAAACTGTCAGTATATACGTTGTAATGAAAAATATATGTCGATACGCGATATATAAACGAGTCGGTATAAATAATTAATTAATTCTTTAGAATTGTCTTTTTGTTATATTTGTATGAATATATATATATATATATATATATATATATATATATATATATATATCATAAATGTTAACTTGACGAATTATTACTTTTGACAATTGTCGTGATTAAAGTGTTTGACGATTTTTTTTTTTTTTTTTTTTTTATCAATCGATTGATCACACACCGATCACACTTATATTAGTTTTGTATTGATACTTTATTGTAAATATTAATTGATTAAAAATAATTGAAAATGTTTAAAAGTACTGATCTAGTTGATTTCTTTATTTTTGTTTTTGTTTCTTTTTTTTTTTCTTTTCATTTTTATTTTTGTTTTTGTTTTTGTTTTGTTTTCTTCCTATCCTTTTTTTCCTTTTTCATTATTCCGAGAAATCTTTTAAACGTTCCCGCATATAAACATGAAAATATACACAATTTCACTTTAGTACGTCTTTTTCGTTTATCTCTTTCGAAATCTTTTTTCGTTGTTATTTAAGACATCGAAGAAGAGAAAGAGAGAAAGAGAGAAAAACAAAGTGTGTGTGCGTTTCTTCGTAAATCTTACTTTGCGATTCGTACGAAACGAGCAGTGATGTGTTCAAAACAAGTCAAAGTAGGGTGTTTGACCCTAACTAACCTTACTTGATTCAATACTCTTAAGACACTCCTCTATTTTTTTTTTTTCCTACGTACGAACTATATTCTCCGACAAAAGAATGGCCCTGATCGATTGAACAAAATTTCTTTATCATCGATTCCCTATTTCTTTCTTTTGTTTTAAAGCGCATTTCGAAAGAAAAGTATTTTATTTTTATTAACAAGATGAAGAAGGATTCATTGCGATTTTCGATAATGATAACATAGATATTATCTACATATGTTTTTTATTCGTTCGCAAAAAATCTATTGAATTTTGTAAAATAAGTAATAATGATGAAATTTTTATTAATTCATATGCAAATGTAAGGTAGTATTTTTTTTTTCTTTTTTTTTTTTTTTTTAATAACAAAATCTTTGCCATTCTAATATCTAAATAACAAATATACATATATACATATATACATATATATGTATATTATAACTCGGACTGGAATTAGTCGGCAAAAGATTTTTAATCGTGAAAATTTTTTCTTTTCCCTTCTTTTTTTTTCGACATACTTTTATTTCTTATTAAAGCGGATGTTGAAAAGGATGCTGACCCGTAGATATAAAATGTATTTTACAGTCGATACCGACTGTTATAGTAAGCTGAGAAAGGTGATAAAACGAAGTGAATCACATGGCTTGTAATAATATGTATAAAAAAAAAAAAAAAAAAAAAAAAAAAAAGAAAAAGAGAAAAAGGAAAAAAAAGGGGGAAAAAAAAAGAAAAATTGCTGATTCAACGACTCCGGAAGTAACGTATTGCAGTGTATAGTACATAGTAGATAATGTGTCGTACATACAAAGCGAACGAACGAAGATGATTCATTCTCGAACTGAACGATATATGTATAGATGCAAGTTAGCCTTCTTTTTAAACGATAACATAAGTATTTACATGATTTAAGTCAATGCCGACCCTATGCGATGAAAATATAATAAATTAAATGCATTTCTTTTTTCCCTCCTATTTCTATTGCAAAAATATTTCACGTATTTAATTATCATAGTAACATAAAAATATCTATTATACGAATTATAAAATTTATCGTTTATATTTTCATTATGTATTTTTTATGTTTTTGTAGAGAAATATTTATCATAGATTATTATATGTTATATATATATATATATATATATATATATATATATATATATGTATGTATGTATGTATGTATGTATGTATATGCATATGTATAATGATATTATTACACAAGTGTACGTCCGACCTTCATATATATATTATATATATATATATATGCTTGGCCTTGATGATTGGATCTTCTCCAAGATTTTTTTTTCTTTGCTTGATAAATCACAGTTATCTTTTTTTTTGTCTTCTCTTCTTCCTTCTTTAATAATTCTCTCTTCTTCTAATTAATTATTCAAAAAATATAAACAAAATAAAAAGAAAATAAATTGATCTCCCCTCCTCTCTCTCTCTCTCTCTCTCTCTCTCTCTCTTTTTCTCATATAAAAAGAAAGAAAGAAAGAAAAAAAGAAAGAAAAAAAAAAGGAAAGAAACATTTGACACACGAAACCTACTTTCTCTCAATAAAATTTCGAATTCGATTTCGTAGATCGACAAAAAAATATTTAATATCTCCTTGCTATGTGTAGCTTAATCGTGAAAACGATTTTTTAATTTTTTATTTTATTTTATTTTATTTTTTTTCTTCTTCTTCTTTTTTTTTTTTTTATCAGAAATTTTGCGGATACACTTGCATAATGAATATTATGCACTCACGCGAGCGCTCGTTGTCGCACGTGACAATAAAAACGTGGACTTAATAATTGCATAATGTCGGAGGCGTTCTTCCGGAAATTCGAATCTAGCGGTTGCATAGAGAAAAAGAACAAATTGTCATTTCGTACGCGTAATGTATTCGTAATAGGCAGGAATCGAATTTACAATCACGGTATAAGGAACCTAAGCGCAACATTATTACGATTACGAATGAATTTATTTTTAATTAATTTTTCTCGAACATTTGCATTTTCTTTTCTTATTTTTTTTTTCTTTCCTATTCTTTATTCCTCATTTTTTATTCTTTATTTTTTATTTCTTATTTTTTATCTCTTCATTTTTTATTTTTATAACAAATATATTATAGCCTGTTCTTTTTATAAATTTATATATATATTTATATTTATAGAGAGAGAAAGAGAGAGAGAGAGAGAGAGAGAGAGAGAGAGAGTGGGGTTGGGAGGGATATTGAATTTGTATTTAATGGAAAATCCCCTGTCCTGTTAAACAGCTTCTGTCTAGAGAAGCTTGAAAAAGAAACTATATTTATTTATTTATTTATTATTATTATTATTACTATTACATATAATAATAAAGAAGATGTTAATAATAATAAAATACAATAATATTAATAATATTATTTAAATTTTATTTTTAATAAAAAATTCGTATCTTTTTCTTTCTTTTTTTTCTCTCTCTCTCTCTCTCCTCTCTCTCTCTCTCTTTTTTTGTTTATTCTTACTTATAATGGAAATGTGAAAATATCACTGTAATATTTTAACGAGTATATTAAATCGATTCGGGACGTGAATCGAACGCTTTCGAATCGCTACGTAATCCCTTACGATAGGTAAGTTGGTAATGTTTTCGTTTATACTTTTAATCGAACGAAAACAAAAAAGAAAACAAAAAGGAAAAAGAAATGAAATATCGCGCATGTCGTTTCATTTTCCGACCGGTATAAACAAGAAATAATATAACGCGATAAGCTAGAATTTCAATCGTAATCGCTTAGTGCAAATTCATTAACGAAGAATTAAAATCTTCAATTTGTTTTGGTTACGTGTTAAAGAAGAAATAAATAAATAAATAAATAAATAAATAAATTGTCGGGCGAGCGCATAGTTGCACGCATTTGAAAAGAATCGCATATATCATCCAACTCACGTGCATCAATATATATATATATATATATATATATATATATACTGGGTGACTCTAGAGAATTTTTTTTTAATAATATAAATTTTCTTTATATATTTATACGAACATACAGATACATCGGATGTTTTCAAATAATTTTTCTTCTTTTCTTTCCTATTTTTTTTTCTTCTTCATCTATCGGTCGATCGATCGATCGATCGATCGATCAATTTATATCATAAGTCGATTGCAAAAAAAAAAAAAAAACAATTCCCTTCGATATATATAATTTGACTCGAGGAAATTTACCAATCGGAATAAAATGCAATTAAAACTAATTTAGCCAGATAATCGATTCTAAACTCTCTCTCTCTCTCTCTCTCTCTGTTGTCAAGAGAGATCGAAGAGAGACCTTTTATGATACTGTCCGGTCTCTGGTAAGAAAGAGTGAGAAAGAGTAAGAAAGAGTGAGAAAGAGTAAGAAAGAGTGAGAAAGAGTGAGAAAGAAGAATGCCAAACGGGTCTATGTTTAAAGTAAAGGAACGGCCGGCCGATCGAGCCGGATCGAGCGACGATGAGAGAATATCCTATTGCTCGATCGTTAATATTCCGATGACGGTTAATTCGTGTTCTGACTGTGGATACGCGACAACGAAGGCCAACATTCGCGCTCGTCTTACACACGACGGTGTATTTCCGTGTCGAGGCACATACATTATTTACAATTTCCTAGTACGATCTGCGTGATTGAGAGGAAGAAAGAAAGAGATGGATTATGTACAGAAAAAAAAGGAAAGAGAGAGAGAGAGAGAGAGAGAGAGAGAGAGAGAGAGAGAGAGAGAGAGAGAGAGAGAGAGAGAGAGAGAGAGAGAGAGACGAATGATCCCAAGAGAGTAAGTTAGTAGCTACTTGGCAACTCGCCAAATCGACGAACATTATTTTCCATAGATTTTTCTTTTTATTATTATTATTACTATTTTTTTTTTATTTTTTTTAATATACATATATATATATATATATACGTGTGTGTGTGTGTGTGTATGTGGGTTGGAAACGTTTACACCCTTAAACGCAACGTCTATTAAAGCTTTTAATCGAATACATGAGCAAACTTTTTTTTCAAATTTTACGACGAGAATAAAGTAAGTAAATCGATGAGTATCGTTTTCTCGGTAAAATACACTTTTCCCTAGGCACTGTTTGCTAGGGGAATAAAAAAAAAAAAAAAAGAAATGAAAAAGAAAAGAAAAAAAATACATAGTACATACGTACGTACACGTACACGCATATGTACATACTTAGTTGCAGCTTGCGAATCCGAGTTGGCTCGTTGCCACTTGCACATAAATCTGTGTCAATTACGAGGAGGAGATGGAGGAGGAGGGATATAAGAAGAAGAAGAAGAAGAAGAATCGTTGAAATAAAGTTAAACGACGTATTTCCTGTCGGTGAATTTACCGATGACACGGATATCATTATGTGTCCAACGAATTTCTTTCTCAATTGACAATTCTTGGTTATATAATGTAAATAAGAATATTTGAGGGGAGATCATCGATCGATCGATCGATCATTGCGATTTTTAAAAAAATTAAAAAAATAAAAAAGAAATATAATATAACATAAATCTAATATAAAATATATAAAACAAATATAATATAAATAAAATATAATATAATCGGAATTTCTAATCGTCAATGAATTTTCTTTTTATTATTATTATTATTATTATTATTATTATTATTATTATTATTATTATTATTATTAGTATTACTATTATCTTTTTATTATCTCTTTTTTTTTTTATTTCTAATCTAAAGATTCCATCAAGTTCGTTGTTCTATTTAAAGTGCAAAGAATGAGCGATTGCAAAGTGCATACATATGTACATACTTACCTATGTATGTAAGTACATATGTGTGTGTGTATTTACGTCTGATTCGACGTTTCTACTACTGCCTACGTTCGAACAAGTAAAATCTTACTATTACTACTTATTACTACTTATACAGAGAAAAAGAAAGAAAGAAAGAGAGAGAGAGAGAGAGAGAGAGAAAGAAAGAAAGAAAGAGAAATATTAGAAGAATTTAGAATTAGCCTAGTTTCTATACTAACGTTAGCGTGTCTTATGTCGTATATAAGTCCCATTTATTGTATCGTTCTTATCGAAGATATCGAATTGAGAACTCGATCGTTCATAGTTAGATTAGATCGACGTTATTAGAATAAAAAAAAAGAAAAAAAAAAGAAAGAAAAAAAAAATAATCATAGAAATGGAAGATTTTCTTAATCGATAGAAGATTCTTTTATCGAACGCGTTTTCGTTGGTTAATACGTTTATTTCTCTTTCTGTTTGTCTGTGTGTGTGTGTGTTGTGTGTATCTGTGTGGTGTTTTTTTTTTCTTTTTATCTCCTCGTCGACTTCGTTGTCAATAACACAACACAACAATAACAATAACAACGTTGTCTTTTTCGTGGATCCCCTTTTTTACATTCACCACGGCATTGTAATTAAATGCGACACTGACGACGCTTGCTCGCTCCCTCCTTCAGTTTCTCTCTCTCTCTCTCTCTCTTTCTTTCTCTTTCTCTTACTAACTTTTTACAGTAGTCACACACGTGTTCTTCTGCAGCACGTGCAACTACTGAAACGCGTCATGTATATCCTATATGTGCATTGACTTTCTTTTGTTGACTTTTTAGTTTTTTTTCCTTTTTTCTTTCTCTTTCACTTCTTCCTTCTTTCCTTTCTTTTCTTTTTTTTTCTCTGTCTCTTTCTCTCTCTCTCTCCTCTCTCTGTCTCTCTTTATATCTCGAAACAGACGAAGAAAAAGGATTATGATTATTCCGGTCTGATCGTTGAGAAAGAAGATGAATGAAATAAACATTATTATTATTATTATTATTATTATTGTTGTTGTTGTCATCATTGAAATTTATCGACTACTACTTGAGTGAAAAGATGAATGAAAAATTAACATCATCATCATCGTCATCATTATTATTATTATTATTATTATTGTTGTTGTTGTTGTTGTTATTGTTATTATTATTATTATTGAATTATTATCGACTAGTACTTTTCCTAGTTAGTTTCTAATGCACGTAATATCATTCTAATAGTACTATATATCAAACTCCTATTACAATTTTTCATTACGAGATGTAACATCTTATCACGTATTCCCATAATATTTATAGCGAAACTTACAGACACATACACACACACACACATATATATATATATATATATATGTATATATACATATATGCACACGTTATACGCACACATTTATTTCAAAATTATTCATATTACATGTTGTTGGAAGAACATCGCGTTATGGATAATTGGCACGTTCTAATCAGTCCGTGTTCGTTCGAGTACTACATTAGAACGTCGTTCGTTCTTTCTTGCAAAAAATAATAGTCGGAAGTAATGGAGTAAAAATAAAAAAAAAAAAAAAAAAAAAAAAAAAAAAGAAAAAAAGAAAAAAGAAACACACGCGAAAAAAAAATATAAATAAAACAAGAAAAAGAATTAAGAAGGAAAAAAAAAGGATAAAAGAAATAGAAATGAACAAGTTATTTTCCCGTTTTCATTCGAAGGCCAAGAGATCGAATCATCGACAACGACTTCTTCGTGTGTAGTGAACGTTAGTGAAAAAAAAAAAAAAAGTCCAAGTGACAAGAAAGGAACAAAAAAAAAATCGATCGATAAACATTTAGAAAATATGTTTCTCCTTCCAAAAAGATAGAAAAACGACGACGAGAAGAAGAAAGAAAAAGAGGAGTACGGTTTTTTTACGATATATATATATATATATATATATATATATATATATATATATATATATGTATATATGTAAAAAAAAAAAAAAAAGAACAAAACAAAAAAAGAATTTAAATTAAATTAAAAATGACGAAACTTCAGTGTTTCCCCAATGAGTCAATATAGTTGTTGATGATTTCTAGATAACAAAACGATATGAGATTACTTAACTATATCTTCTTTCTTACCGAAGTCCAAAAGAATTCCATGTTTAGTTAGTGCGAATTTTTATGACGAGATAAAAATAAATAACTCGATAGATAATCTATCTATGTCGTACTTGTTAAAAGATAAAAAAAAGTCCCTATGTGTTCTACGTAATGTTATCAACGTTAATTTGTCAAACGAATGCGTTTGTTCGAATGCATTCGTTTGACAAATCCTTCTTTTTTTTTCCATCGATATTAGTCAACTACGCATTTATAAACGTACGTGCATACGTACGTAGAATACGCGAAAAATTTAAAAGAAACTTAAATATATATATATATATATTATATATATATAATATTAATTATAATAATTAAATCGTAGCGTTAAAAAAAATGTACGTGCGAGTAAAAGATATACTTGTATGAAGTATGTAGTATTTATACTACAATGATTATAATATACTATATAATAAACATAGTATAATATATAAGAACATACTGTACTACATAAAAAAAAGAAAAAAGAGTAAAAAGAAATGGAATATAGTACACATAGTATTAATATAAATTAGTATAAAATATATATATATATATATATATATATATCTATATATATTTCAAATTTTTATTATCCTATCGCTTATAGTAAACAAGAAAGAATTAAAATGATTCAAGATATTTTAGGTCGAGTTTTAAAAGCGGTCTAGGTCCTCTAATGCTTTATCGACTTCGTTGCAGGCCTGGGATATAACTCGGGTGAGCAAAAAGACCCTACCTAACATACTGGCACTCTTAACGATTTTTCATTTCTCGCGATTATTAGATATACATGAATATACGTTCTATAACAATAGAAATATTATTTATATTAATCGTAAGTAAAGTAAATAATCTTTATGCATGTATGGATATATTTAAATATATTCAAAATTTATATTAACATATAATATTAATATATACAAAATTCTTAAGAGAAGAAAGAAAGAAAAGATAAGAAAAAGAAAAGGAAATGAGTAAAGTAAATAAATAAAAAGAAAAAAAAAACAGATTTTTTTACTCACCATAGCAGAAAGATCCGAAATATTATTCGTTGTTGTCGTAGGTGCTGCTTCCGTTTTATCGCATAGGAAGGTCGCAACAATAGCCAATAGGAATAATAAACTTCTTATGGTTCTTCGTGCCATGCTTCCTCCTCCTCCTCCTTCTTCACAATGTAACGCCATCAAAAAATGGGGAAGAAATGAACGACAGAAAGGAAAGAATGAAAGGAAGGAAGGAAGGAAGGAAAAAGTAGAAGAAGAAGAAGGCAAAAAAATATATAATAATAATAATAATAATAATAAAAAGAAGAAGAACGTATGTACGTCACACGATGAGCAAACTTTGCGTCCGTGAAACTTTAGTTCTTCTCAAAGACAATTCTCTCTCTCTCTCTCTCTTTCTCCCTCTCTCTCTCTCTCTCTCTCTTTCTCTCTCACTTGGAACTACCCTCTAGCGCACACGAGGTCGATCAATAATACCAGTCTCTCAGATTCGAGAACCGAATGCGTCGAGAAGTGTGACACGCGCGTTCGAAGGTCTTCCTGAATTGCAGGACACTTCTTTTTTTCTTTCTTTCTTTTTTGTTTCCTTGATTGGTTTCTCTCTCTCTCTCTCTCTCTCTCTCTCTCCACACAAACACGGCGTGTATGCGTGTATGTATATGTGTCTCTATATACGCGTGCGTCCTTTAGATCTTCTCTCTTTATTTTTACGTATCACCTTTTTTTTTTCCCTCTCTTTATTCTCCGTTTTATACCTTCTTAAGAAGTGAGAACGAACCAGATGATTCGAAACGTTTTAGAAATGTTCTTCTTTCTCTTTTTCTTTTTCTTCTTCCTTTTTCTTCTTCTTCTTCTTCTTCTTCTTTTTTTTCTTCTTCTTCTTCTTCTTCTTCTAAACGGACATACGCATATTATTCATGAGACAGACCAAAAAAGGAAGAAAAGGGAATAAGGAAGAAGATATTAAGAAGACGATGAAAAATTTTTCCTCACGATATTAATTCCAACGATTAACGTAATAATATATATATATATATATATTTTTTTTTCTATTCACTTTCTTTCAAACATATATATTCCTTTTTCTTTTTCTTTTTCTTTCTCCAACTCGTCTCCCTTAAAATTTCCTTCTTTCACAACACCAATTCCAATTTTTTTTTTTTATTTTTTTCTTCACGACTTTTCTCTCAGTATCTCTCTCTCTATATATATGTTTTTATATCTCGTTAATCTCTTCTACGAACTTAAGACTCGTTCCGATCGAAATCGAAATAAATAGAATTTCTTTTTCCCTTTCGATCGTTTCGTCACCGTAAGGGATTATTAAACGGAGGATGATAAAAAAAGGACGATAAAGAAAGAATTGGGGTTGGTTTTATCTTTTTTTTTTTTCTTTCTTTCTCTCTTTTTTCCTTTCGTGCTGGAAGATCGGACTTGGATCCTTTTGTATTAATTCTTTTTTTTTTTTTTTCGGAAGATGTATATTATATTAGGAAAAGGAAATATATATATATATATATATTTATATATATATATCTATAAAATGAAAAAGAGGAAGAGAGGATTCGTCAAAAGATATAATAACGCGCACGACCGAGAAGTACGCGGAGCTGGGACCGGAGTCGACCGCCACTCTGAATCACAATCAGTCTGGCACTGACTTTTATCGAGACCCCCCACCATACCTCCAGCTCGACACACGAGCGACCAATACACCACTGCCACTGCCATTACCACTACCACTACTACTAAAGCGATCGATACGATCCAACTTCGAGTGGATGGATCGGATCTATCTCCTTCGTCGATCCGTAGAAAAGAGATCTTTTCTTCGAAAACGAAGATGTCGGCGCTTGCGCTCGATCTCTAATCATTTCTCATTTCAAAGGAATATTTATAATAATAAATAATTATTACGATAAAATTCTTCGACTTTCCTCTTCTTTTCTTTTCTTTTCTTTTCTTTTCTTTTACTTTCTTTCTTTCTTTTTTTTTCTCTTCCTTTCTCCTTTTTCTGCTACCTTCTTAACAATTCCCATAATCGTCATTTATATTTTTATTTGCAAAACAATTTTTCAGCTAATTTAAAAATTATAACGCATATATTTGTGAGATTTTTTTCTTTTCCTTTCCTTTTTTTTTCTTTTCTTTTCTCTTGTTAACATACATAAATTCATGTTTCAACGATCGCCTCGAAATTTAGTATTATAAAAATTCACGTATATTTATTACTTTATATGTTATATTTTTTTTTTATATCACATATTATGCCTTTTTATATTTACAATCTTACATGATTGTGATTTTGCATTTTATCAATCTATAATATTAAAATGATAATACAATTTTCTATGATATAATAATTATCGATAGTTAAACTCTAAACAAACTTATTATTTTAACTTTAAATAATTATTATATATATATATATATATAGTGACGTGTGCAAGAAATATGTTTTCTCACTTTTTCCTTTTAGTTTCAAAATACTCGATGGAAAATATATGTATACACGTATCGCATTGTTTATATTTTTTATTGTTATCTGAAGAACATCCCCTGATAAAAGTCACGTGTATTCTTCTCTCGTTCTTTAGAAATATTGAAGAGAAAAATTTTTGAAATATGAAAAATATATTAAAAAAAAAAAAAAAAAAAAAAAGAAAAGAACAGCTGTTTGGAGCAAAGCACACACAGATATCTACGTGTGTGTTGTTGTTTGCTTCGGTGGGGTCTGTCTTTGTTCATTGACAAATGATCGTGACAAAGAATGACTATCATGACGATCGAACGATTGGGAGGTCCTAGAAGTGCTTGTTTGGGGTAGGTCATTATCATTTCTAACGATTTTAGGTTGTCATTTGGTATGTCATTTTAGTTTTTTGTTTTTTACTTCTTCTTTTTTTCTCCCAACTTCTTTTTGCCTAGTATTTTTATTTTATTTTCATTTTTATTATTTTTTTTCTTCTTTCTTTTTTTATTCTTTTCTTTTCTTTTTTTTTTTTTTTTTTTTTTTTTTTTTGTTCCTTTTCGTTCATGTGGATGCATTTTCGAAGGACGACGTAGTTTGGACGAAGGCTCTTGGACTCGACCGAAAAAAATCAATGTTAATGATGGCGCATGATGATTTCGAGGGGATGCCACGAAATAAAAGCTATAATAATTAATGGTCCGTTCGTAAATGGTGTAACATTAAAGTACTATTTATTATCAAGAATATTATTTATGATTATTATTATTTGCTTAACATGTCAATTTCAACGAAAACGATACATACGTAAGATATAGGGGGATACTCGTGCATTTGTTTAAAAGTGCATTCTCTCGTGTTATTTGGAATGTTTTTCTTTTCTTATTTTATTTTTTTCTCTCTCCTTTTTTTGACGACGCGTACGTGCGTCGACTGTCCGAAAGAGTGGAGCCATGATATTAAAAAAAAAAAAAAAAAAAAAAAAAAAGAAACAAATAATTTCGAATGTTAAGTCGATTCATTGACGTAAGAACGTTCGTTATGATCTCGTGACATTTCTTTTCTTTTTTCCTTTTTTTTTTTTTTGTTGTTTTTTTGATTTCTTTTTTTTTTGATTTCTTCTTTTCGAGTTGCGCGTTATATATTTTTCGCAAAAGTTTTCTATCATTTTCTCTTTTTCTCTCTTTTTCTACCGTAAATATTCTCGTATCATTTCACGAGTGTACGCATACGATCTCTACGTTTTATGAAGAAGAACAAATCATACAAGATTTTCTTTGAGGATCTATGTTGTTTATTTTTTTCTTCTTCTTTTTTTTTTTCTTTCTTTTTTTATATAATGTTCTTCCCTCCCTTTATATCTATTTTTTTCGTCGTGTATCCTTTTGAAAATTGTTATTCACCAAGACGAACACATAAATTCGTCAAAAACCTTCGAGAGTAATCTCTCTCTCTCTCCCTCTCCCTCTCTTTCTTTTTTTTCTCTCTCTGTTATACCAATACGTAAACGTTTACGTTTAATCGCACAGTTCGGTGGCTTCTAATAGTGTGCATCTTTCTTTGATTTGTCCGAATAAGATCTACGTAGTAGACGTTCTTTTTCTTTATAGGAGCACTCAGAACCGTAATGTTCATCCTCCGCAATGCGGATTCTCCGTATTATTATAATCTCATTGTAGAATATAACATTCGTCATTCTATTGATATTACATATATATATATATAAAAATATAAATATACATATGTACATACATATATACGTATACGTTATAATTTATATATTATAACGAGATGAATTTGAATGAAAAAAATTATTTCTAGATTATTAATACGTACTATTTGTAAATACCATTGTATGTATCTACGTCTCTCTTCTTTTATCAGAATGTTCTTTAAGTATAGGAAGTTAAATGATTAACATCGCCGATGGTCTATCCACTTACATACTTTGAATTGATAATAACCAAACTGAGGGACGGATAATGGAAATTGACAATTGTCAATAGAGAAAGGACAAATCTGATGACAATTTTATTATACATGAATACGTTAGAGATAATACCGATGAGGTTATATATCCTATCGCTATATTATTCTTAACTTCCTTTTAGAATCTAGGAAGAAACAAACGAACACGACGATTACTATTACTATCACTACTACTATTACCACTACTACTATTATTTTATATTGGTATTAACAAGCGACGAATACGCGTAATTTTCATTTCTGAATCATGCAGCTTTTCAAACAATCCAAACCGCGCTTTCCGTTCCGAAGAATTCCTTTTGCGAGGCCGACCAAAAGCGTTTATACTGTTTGCTTCATTACCTAGGATCGAGTTCGGTGGACGAATTTTGAATGCAGATGAACTTCGAGTGACTAACCCGTTCGTTCTTTTCTTTTCCCCTTTTTTTCTTTTTTTCTTTTTTTCTTCTTTTCTTTTTCTTTCGATATTTCTTTTTCTCTTTTATTACATTATTATACTTATTTCTATCCCTCGTGTTTTAATTAATAAACGTACCTTATGCTTATGATAAAACGATCTTGTAAAAGATTTATTTACAAACTCGATGAATCCTTGATAGAACCATGATAGAAGACAATGAAGAAACAACTTGGACTTGTTTCATTATCATCAAGTATCATTATCATCATCATCTTCAACATCATCATTATCATCGTCATATTTATTATCTGCAAATGAGAATGAATTTATTGAATCCGATAAAAGACTTCCTCGTTAAATATTTATGTAAAAGTCCGAATATAAACGAAAAGAGAATAAATAATAAGTCTCTCTCTCCCCCCTCCCCCCCTCTCTCTCTCTGTCTCTCTCTTTTCCTCTTTCTCTTTCATCTTTTACGACGTTTTCCTTGTTCAAATGACACGTGTTTAAAGGTCGGTCATTTATGTTTTGAGAAGTTCATAAGATAAAGGGAACGCGAATAGGGTGAGAGAGAGAGATAAACAGAGAGAGAGAGAGAGAGAGAGAGAGGAAGAGAGAGAGAAAGAGAGAATCGTACGCATGTGAACATTATACGCGAAATTACGAATCATCAAACCACAGGACAATGAACGTGTATGACTAAGAAAGTCGCGCCATTTTTGATTCTGTTCTTTTAATTCCGACATTTCGTCTGATATATATATATATATAAAAGAAAATAAAAAGAAACCTTTTGAAAAAGGAAAGGAAGTCTTATAGTAAGTTACAGAAAACTTCTAAGGCAAAGGAATTAAGTCTTCGAGAAGGAAAAAAAAAAAGAAGAGAGAATGAAAATATATAGAAAAATCAAAAAAAAAAAAAAAAAAAGAAAAGAACGAGAAAAAGAGAGAAAAGGGATAGAATGGAAAAAAATGTAGGAGCTACGACGAATACATGGATCAATGCTAATATAGATCATATCGAAGGTGAATGATGAAGGAAATGAAAGAAAATCAATAGAATCTGGTAAATAAGTGAGAACGACGATATTATTTACATTAAATATAAAATTATACTCGTGATTATTTATTTTTTTTTTCTTTTCTTTTCTTTTTTTTTCCCCCTTTCTTTTTTTCTTTATTTTACTTCTTCTTTTTTTTTACTTTTTACTTTCCTCCGGCCGACGTACGAAAGGAAAAGAGTGATTCTTCGAGAGATTTTCTGAGAGTCCCATCTGATCCGCGAAGATACGATCGTCCGACGTGGAGAATGCATTTGCATTAATTCAGCCATGTGGTCGAATTCCTATTTAAATTTGGCCAAACCCAGACTTCGACCTATCTAAGGGCAACTTCTCTCCCTCTTTCTTCTCTTCTCTCTCTCTCTCTCTCTCTCTCTCTCTTTTTCTTTCTATATTTTAAAAATATCTTTGTTGTACAAATTTAGATTTTAAGATTTTCACAGAAGAAGAAAAAAAGCGGAGAGAGAAAAAAGTCATAACAATTATTTTCTTTGATAAAAAAGAAAAAGAATAAATTTTTCCTTATTTCAAGTCAATTGATTTTCACTTGAAAAAGAATCATTCCGACTTTCGTCCAATTTCCGATATATAAATTGATTTGAATCATAAAATGTTGCTCCTCCTCGTGCTCTCTATCGACAAGTATAAACCTTCTTTGTAATATGAGTTAAAGTTAAAATAAATTCATAGAATGATTGAAAACTTTATCACGATGAAACGAGTAATATGATAAACTCGCTATATATCCATTCATCGAGAATCAATGGTATTTTTCATAGAATCGTTATGGGATATATACAAGGTGATATATATCGACGGAAACAATTTCCATATATTTTGTATCGTTTATTGACGATAAATGAGATTTAATTAAAAAAAAAAAAGAGATGCTTTCTATGATAAACTATTTTCTTTCTTTTTTTTTTTCTTGTTTTTTTTACGAAACTACAATTTTTCACGACGACGACGACGATAATAATAAATACGATTGTCTGCTTATCTCTACAGCAATAATAAGCAAATTAAAATATTCAAGTCTCTTTATTTGAAATCGATCCAGCTTGTATAAAAAGTACGATAATGCATTACATATGCAATGTAGAATAATATTTGTCTTATTCGATTCTTTTGTTCTCTATTTAGCGAAACATCACTCATTGACTCATTTGATCGAACAAATCAAACTGATTCGCGCATGGATTTGTCGTGATGTCGTGTGTAGTCTGATAATCGTACAAATGGACAGACAATGATGGATAAAATATTGGAATCGGTATCGTTAGACTTATGATTCTTAATATGACGTAAAATCGTATCAGTATGAATTCCATTTCTTAAATGTAATAATAAATCTTCAATGATGTGTAAGAATTATTGATACGATATAATTCGTATTAAATAATATTTCTTCACAGTTGTTAACAATCTTTCTTTTCATAAAATCATTTTACACGTTCGACATTGTTAAGACAAAACGTTATCGTGAGTTCTTCAACGAAAGGAAATTGCGTTAAATTCGATAGCTGACGAATCGGAAGTATACGTACATATATACATACATACTTGCATATATGTATACATATAAATATATATAGACACACACACACACACACATATATATATATATTTATATTATATATATGTTGCAACTTACTACGCGAAAGTAATCAGGATGTTTACTGGCTTCATCATTGATAGTTATTTCCTTCTAATATTTCAGAAGAAAAAGCATCGAATGTAACATAAGATAAAAAGAGAAAGATACAGAGATGGGGAGAGGAGTGGCGGGGCGGGGCAGGAGCGAGAGAAGATGGGGGAGGAGAGAAGGGGGGAGGGGGGTAGGGGAGAAAAAAAGATCCACGTTTGGGATTTCGAGACGATCAGCCAGCACGCCGCACCTCAAAATCATGACTGCTTTCTGCTTTTGCTTTTGTCAACATATCTTATGTTCGTTTCTAATCGCTTTTTCGAACCTGCTAACTCATCTTTACCTTTCTCTCTCTTTCTTTTTTCTTTATCATCTGGAAAGGGTTGGTCAAGGCTAGTTTAAGGTTCCCATTTGATAAAATCGAATCCGATCTCTAAAGAATAATTATTAGGATAAAAAATATATCCTCGTCTTATGTACAACGTTAATAATATATGATAAATTAAATGATAAGGAAGAATCAGTCTATCCTTCTCGAATAATTATATATTAAAAGGAAATAACAATTTACTTATAAAATATATCAATCAAATTTCTCGATTTACTCTGACGTTATAATAATAATAATAATAATAATAATAATTATTATTATAATTATTATTATTATTATTTTATTTAGATTAATATGGTATATAATGATTGGAATAAAAAGAAATTTTTCATGTCTGATCATGATAAAATTTAGCATACATAAGGAAATATAAAAAAAAATAAAAGAAAAAATAAAATAGACGTAATATTGGTATAACTATAGACGATAAAGTAATGGAATAAAATAAGGGATATAAAGGTGTATGAAAAAGGTATATATATATATATAAAAAAAAAAAAAGTGTTCCTTAAGATATAATTATTAATATAGTTAAGAAACGAGATGATTTGGATATACTAAAGAATTAATAAAACAAAACAAAATAAAAAAAAAAAAAAAAAAAATAAAAAAGAGATAAAGAACACGCAAAAGAGAAAGAAATATATGAAAATGAAAATCTCTCCCTCTTTCTCCGTTTCGAAAAATAAAAGAAAGAAAAAAAGAACAAAAAAAAAAAAAAACAAAAATTGGCAGAAAAAGGAAAAGAAGGAAGTAAATACATAATACGAAATTAAATATGCATATAAAATACGAAAGTTGCAAATAAAGAAAGAAAGAGGAGAGAGAAAGAGAAAGAGACAGAGAGAGAGAGAGAGAGAGAGAGAGAGAGTGAGAGAATGAGTGAGTAAGTAATAGAGAGGAGAGCGGTAAAGAGTGAGGGATCTTGTTCAGCAGAGAGACTCGACAGGAACCAACTCATCGTAACGGCGTTTATGAATGACTCACTGTCGTACGATTCCTAGTAGATGACCCGAGCCATGCCTCGGAAGTTATAGTATATCGGACTCTAACCGGTTCTTCCGTCCTTTCTTTTTCGATCCTACTAAGCATTTCGATCCATGAGTCAAGATAGTTTCACGTCTCGTGAATGATCGTTAAAAGATCATTCCCTTTTATCTCTTTCCATTCCCATGCTTTTCTTTTTCTTGATTTTTCGTGGTTAACAGAACAATAAATCTTCATATCGTGAACATGAAAGATATCGTGACCATTCGAGATCATAATATTTCGATCGAAAGAATTTCAACTTGTCTTTTACTTGATCTTTCGATCTCGATTTTGCTAATGTCCTTTATATATATATATATATATATATATATATATATATATATATATATATATATATATATATATATGCGTATGTATGTATGTATGTTTATTATTACAACTTCTTTGAAACGATAATAAAAATAATTGATTTCTATATGATATGGATAAAACGAACGTTTATTTGTAATATTTATCATGAAATGAAATACGCTTCAAAGCTATTGGATCGATTCAATCGTCAATGAAATTTCTAACATAGTCATTATAGAATACGAGAGAGTTAGAGAGAGAGAGAGAGAAATACGATTCCTGTTAATGAAGCATTTCTCTCTCTCTCTCTCTCTCTCTCTCTCTCTCTCTCTCTCTCTCTTTTCTGTCTCTGTCTGTGTTTCTATCGTTAACGAGAATCACTTGAGAACCTGTTTTGCACGATGAAAGATCGCACTGTTCCTTCCACGTAAGCAATACGTATTTAATTCTCTTTAAAGATTGATCCATTTCTACGAATCATCAAGAGTCATCTACCACGATAATAATATTCCATGTTTTACGGAAATAACGTACATTGGAATCAACCGTGAGTATTAACGATCAACGTGATCAATTAGAATGATTTTATTGACGATTCCACGATATATAAAGAAGTTTTTTTTCTTTCTTCTTCTTTTTCTCTTTTCTTCTTTTTCTTTTTTTTCTTTCTGTTTTTTTTTTCTTTTTTTTTCCTTTTTTTTTTTTGTCACGTCACACAAGATACACACGATCGTACACACTAATTTCTTTTCTAACATTTAATTCTCAACTTTTGAAATTTTTTATTCCAATCAGATCGATTTCAAATTTCATTTCTTATATTTATAAAAATTATAAATATTATTCTCTCATTTGTAATAATTTATTTTTTTTTTTTTTATCGATACCAATGATATCGATTAATGTTATATATAACGAAAACAACAAAATAGACAGAAAAAGAAAAAGAAAAAGAAAAGGAAAAACAATAGATCATAATTAATTATCAATGAAAATAGATTATTAAACCTTTATTAATTTTTAATATTGACAAATTTGTTTCGATTGAAAAATTATTGTACAAATGTTTTTTTTTTCTTTTCTCGTTTTTTTTTTGTACTTTTCCATGATGTGTGTCTGACGTGATCTCCGTCTATGACCTTGAATGCCGATTAAACGATTTTTCTAATGGAAACGTTGCTTTGAGAGAAAGAGACGGAGAGAGAGAGATAGAGATAGAGAGAGAGAGAGATAGAGAGAGAGAGAGAGATGGAGAGAGAGAGAAAACAGAAGTTCGTCTAGATAAACCAAAGTAGCATGCTACGAGAAGTTTTCTATCGTATTCAGAAATCTAGTTCGTTGCTCGTTCTTTTACCCAGTTACGCGTCTTGCGAACAGGAAATCTGTTACAATTGGATAAATGGTTTATGCATATATATATATATATAGTGTATATAGTGTATATAGTGTATATAGTATATATACGTATGCCAGTATCTGCAATTGCAGCTGTCGACACAAGTTATGGAAATTCCTCTATGAACCATCTCTTCACGACGTAATTCGCGTATTCATAATACTTACTTTGTATATACACACACACACACACACACACACACACATATATATATATATATATATCTGTAAATTACATGCTTGAAAATTCTGATATATATTGCTTGATAATTCTGATATTATAGCATATATACACATATAACCTAAAAAGAATAGCTACGTATGTGTTAATGTATTCACGTATAAGAACAGATAATTTCAATTAACAAATAAAAAAAAATCTAATTTCTATTAAAAATTTAATTTCACGTTATCGATTCTAATGATACTTCTAATGAAACTTCACTTTGCCTTTTAGATTTTATATGAAATATTATATTATAATCGTCAATAAAAATTAATAAATTTATTCGTGTTGATGTGTATACATATATATGTATGGTCATGTGATATATGTAAAGTGACGCATTATACACGCGTGTCCAATGAGCGGCCCCTAATTTTTCGATGCAACCAATCAACGCTCTTTTTTTTTTTTTTTTCTTTTGTTGGTTAAGATCCTTGTTAAAGATCCTAATGAAGCTTTTCCTCGTCACGTTAATTACAAAGTATAATTAGCATATATTTTTTAACGTAAAGGATCTTTCAATATATCAATCGATTCGCAAATAAATAATTTCAAATCGATATTGCTAAAAGACGTCGTGATAACGTCTCTTCAAAATAAAATAAATAATCGCGTGAAAAATAATATTATGCGAGCGTATGGATATATATTTCTTTACAATTTTTTATTCATGCTTTCGAGCATTATCTCAATAGTTATCGAATTATAATGATTAATTTTCATCGTTTGAATTTGAAAAATATTCGTTTAAATAGTTTTTAAATTGGTAGATCATATTTTTAATCTTTCGATATTTTCGTATAAAATAGATCGAAAAATTATTAAATTCGTGGAGGTTGCCATTTTATACATGTGACGTAATTGCGCATGCGTAAAGGGACCACTTGATGTTAATAATGTTGATTCTGCCATTTTGACTTTTTCCGTGATACCGATTGCAACAAAGTTTCGTCGTCCCGTTAATTACAGGTAATTAGTATATTATTTCTAATGTATATCCTTCTTTTATATATCAATCGATCGGCGAAAAAGTAATTTTTACGAGTGAATCTTCAGAAATCGTGGAATCCGTCTCGTTCGAAAAATATCAACGAAAATATAATGCGGCGTCTTGGCTTCCCTTTATGATATTTCCTATTTCGAATTTTCTCATTATATTTTTGCAAATATCGATAATTTTCTTATCTATCAAAGACGCTCTAATTAATAATCTTTCGTCAATTAATCGCATTAATTTGTATTTTGTCTTATATATGATTTTCATATATGTACACACACACACACACATATATATATATATATATATATATATATACGCATTTCCATATGTCCTGCGTATATATACGATGAAATTAATTTCTTATTTTATTAATATCGATCTAATATGTTTCAGATTTTTGAAGAAGTCCTTATTCAAAGAAAATTATGCAGTAAGCTATAGAAATGATATTTAATGAAAACCTTTCTTCACGTACACGTAAGTCTATTTATTTTTAAGTATATATATATATATATATATATATACATATAAAGCGTGTGTAGCCTTTAATAAAGAAATAAGAGAACAGTTTTAAAATTTACCTCATTGATCGAGGATAGACCATCTTCGTCGACGGTCTATTACTTACTGCTAAGAATCATAACAAAAAGGAAGGTTATAAACGTTATATACATTTCGTTACACTTATATATGATGTATGTACGTTCAATGCTTTGTTTACGCTTGATTTATATAACTATTCGGAGAATTTAGGAAGTACGGCTAAAGTATATAATCAAAGGACAATCGAGAGGTCGCCTTTGTTATACTAAAATGTTTTCTTTTCATCCTTACTAACGCGTTACGTAACAGTTCTCGTTCGTATAAGCAATTATTCAGATGTGTTCAGACCTGTTCGCATTTCATTAATATTATATGCATATTAATTTTCAATATTTAAATATATATCATTTATATATTAAGTACAATGAAGACATTTAAATATTATCTCTCTATAGATAAGATTTTCTATAGATAAGTAAGTTTAAATTTATTCTATATTAATAATATTCTTGAATTTTATTTGATTATTATTCATCATATTCAATTAATTTGTCGACTTGGATACATTTGATAACAATTATCATGTAAGTACATTCTTCTACAATTTTTTATATACAGTTTATATAAGCAAATTTTTTTTTTTTTTTTGTTGAAATTTGAATTACATTTCTCAATTAATATATAAAAGATTAGATAGTAATTTTAATATATTACATATTGAATACGCAAGTCACATATATACATTATATTTGTAAAAGTACACTCATCATATATATCCAATATAATATTTTTTAATTAATATTTATAACTATTTAATAATATTATGTATAATATGTATAATTCATTTTACAATAAATTATATATATATGCGAATATAATATAATCTGTGTGTGTGTGACATGATCATAATTAAGTTTCAATTTTAAATGTCAAATCTTATCTTCAACTTTGACAATTAAAGTGTAGTATAACAAGATAAGTAAAGGATGAAGAATTGAAATCATTTTTTTAACGTAAATATAAGTGAAAGAGTATAAAAAGATGCATCAACGTTTATTCATAAAATTTCTCTCTTTCTCTCTCTCTCTCTCTATATATATATATATATATAGAAATTATAAATGTTTATCGTACATTATATTTGTTGTTTTATCGTTAGTTTAATTCTTCAATTCAAGTGGATGATTGACGGTATTAGAAGTAAAACGTAAGCACCTAAACGATAAACATACACATCGATACGATGATTCGAGAGAAGGGTACGTTTAACGCGTATTTAGTTCATTTTTTTCCGCACCTCCTGTTCTCTCTCTCTCTCTTTCTCTCTCTCTCTCTCTCTCTCTCTCTCTGAGGTCACAAAGGGTGAACAGCCTTAATATTATAACTTCCGATATACTGGGTGCGTCACTTTAAAATTGATTTATTTTTTAATAAAAATTATTTATCTTATCGATATCGAATACACGTGATATACACAATCGACGATTGAAAATAATATATACTATTTGAAAAAATATTTTCTATTATTTCATTAATAAATACATATAATTGATAATATTTTAAGAGATATATTATTAATGTCATTTAACATTTTATATTACGTCGTAAAATTGTTCTCGTACGTACATACATATATACATACATACATACATACATATATATATATATATATGTACATATGTATATACACATGGCATAAGTGAATCCTCGATTTAATGATGCATCGTTCGATGCACAGCAGCCTCGAAATTATCTTTCAAGATACTCATACTATGAAGTTTCGATCATTTTATGTTGACGAATGTAGTAGAAGGACTATGGTCCTTGTTTGTTGATATACGCTTTGGAATACTACGTTCTTTTGTAATAAATAATGTCTATATATATGTATGTTGAAGTGGGAGGGAGGAGGAGGAAGAGGAGGAGGAGGAGGAGGAGGAGGAGGAGGAGGAGGAGGAGGAGGTCCTCCATATAATTATACCCAAGGACGTGCGAAGAGAACTTCAATTGTATTTCCTGATTACGAGTGTATCCTTCGAAGGTTGACTAGAGAAGAATGTTAGTGGGAATTATAACGAGAGCAATGATCGAGAATAATCGACGTTATATAATATTTAAAATAAATTAATTTATATTTCTTAAAATATACATAATTCGATTCGTTTTGTAGGATTAATTTTTTTTTTATTTTTATTTTTATTTTTTTCTTATAGAGAAGACATACGTTTCTAACTATTCATATAACACTATTCAATATTATAATTATAGAGTTATAATGTGTATATGCATTATCAGATATTTATTTTATTAAAAATCACACACACACACACACATATATATATATATATAATATTATTTATTATTAATGAAAAAAAGAAAAGAAAAATTAATAGATAGACCTTCTTAATAAATTTTTCATTGAAGATTAATGCTTGTCGTATATAAGTTATACTTATTACAGCTGTAGGTATATAATACTAATATAAATTAGATATTAGATAATATTTCTTTTAGATAGAGTTTGAGTGAAAAAGTGTTAATGTTTATCGATGATTTGTTAAGCTTTTCTTTTGTATTTTTTTTCTTTTTTTTTTTTTTTTTTTTTTTAGATTGATAATATTTATTTTAAAACGGTCAACAAAATTTAGCAATACAAAAGTTTATATTTATTTCTTGACAAAAGCTCCGTTTCCTTTCTAATCCTTGATTCGTTTCAATCGATTAGAATTTTTGCCATTGCGAATTAATTCGTCCCGATCTTTCTTTCGTAAAGTGAGAATTCATTGTTATGTATTATAATGAATGTATATTCTGTTAAAAAAAAAAAATTAATATTTCCATATTAATTCATTAATTATTAGTAATAGGACGTTATATGTTTTAATAATTATTCAAAAAAACAAAATCAAAGTATATAAGTTATTTCGTAAATTTTTCTTTTTTGAATCTTTGTCCTATGTATTTATTATTGAAAAAAAAAAAAAAAACAATCACGAAAGGTAAAAAAAGAAAAAAAAGAAAAGAAGAAAAAGAGAATAAAAATAGAAGAAAAACTGTGAAAATAATAATAATAATAAGAGAAATAGAAAAGTGGAATCTTTTCTAATCAGATTGAAGGAGGGATCTCACGCTGTGTAAAAGTAAAAGAAATTTTTTATTCTAGGCGTAAACGTTCTCTTCGATGACTATTAATCGTTACACGGATGAATCCCGCGATCTCTAATCTACGTGCGTGCGATCTATAATGTTCAGAATTCGAAAGGCCGGAATTATACTGTGCGGCATCGCGAACAGTCGCGTTTCCGCGTACGCGTTCTTGTCTCCTCCTGTACAACTTTGATCGCACGTAAGGCACGTGCCTCCTGTCACTTTTGCTGACAACGACTAAGGCTGTTCCTGTTATTCCATCTATCTGAGACATGTGAATATTTGATTAAAACACATACACTCGTTCATTTCTATTTATCATTCTCTTGTTCCTTGTATTTTTAATAATTGATGATATCCATAATGTCGATATATGAATATGAATATTATTTTCTCTTTTTTTTTTTGGTTTCTTTCTTTTTTTTCTTTTTCTTTTTTTTTTTTCAATTATTTTATATGAAATATTATTGACAATCGATTTATATTTAAAATATTAATTTTTTATTTGATAAATATATTTAAATTTAATTATAATATTAATAGATAATTAAATGATTATATTTAATTTACGTAATACAACATCGTAACATTAGGAATACATAATGAAATAATAAATATAATAATATTATGTCTACGTTATAAAAGGAAATCTATAGAAAAATTATATTTCCAAATCGTATTAATTTCCATCTAATCTTTTTCTTTCGTGTTTTTTTTTTCTTTTTTTTTTCGTTTTTTTTTTTTTAAATTCTTTTATATAATAAATGCTTCCTGTAAAATAAAAATATGTAAAATATTTATCGATCATTGCGGAAAAAAAAGACTTGGGTCTATCTATGTCATCGTTTCTAATTTTGGATAATTAGATTACGTCACGAAGTAAACTTCTGTAATCGTGAATCAGCGAAGGTGATCGAGTGTGAAGAATATTATTACACGGACGATCGCCGCGATATCGAAATCTCACTTTCTTAGATCGTAGTTGACGCAATTTTTAACAACGCGATGACGACGGCTCGATGCGCTTCGTCAGATTTATTGCAATTGTTTTATGGCAAATGTAGCGTGAGTTACGTTTAATTTTTTGTATCATCCCTTCCTTTTATTTATCTCTTTTTTCTTTTTTTTTTTTTTTCTCTTTCTCTCCCTCTCTCTCTCTCTCTCTCTCTCTCTCTCACGGTTAAATGTAATATCAAGGTTCTTCGTATTCTTTCGATTTTCATGCATAACAATTTACTGTTATTCTATTTTAAATCATACTCGGACTTGTTTGCTCTTCGGAAAATATTTAATATTATCATTAATCGTTGGAATATGTTATATTATTCCATATAAAATGAAATTCATGATTTCGTTAGGTCCATGGTCCATCATGGATCATCATATATTCTGTCGATATATATATATATATATATTCTTTATTTTTCTTCGAACAATTTTCTCTCGACAACGTTTCTCGTTAATATTCATAATTTTTTTTCCCGAAATAAAAAAAAATATATATATATATAGTAATCGCGTCCGAAGTCAATTCATTTGTAAATATTTAAACTTTTCACTTTGATCAGTTACATTCTCGTAACACAAGCTAATTGAAATATTATATGTAGATATGTATGTGTATAGGTATATCGTGTTTGGAATTCACATTTCAAAGTATCATTGATAAGAAAGCTCTTTCTTTTTTTTCTCTCTTACAATCTCTCTTGTGCGTCAGGAAACGTGTGAAACTTTAAACCGTTCGTCGACAAGCTTTATCTCTTTCTAAGTAATTTTAATAATAATAATAATAATAATAATAATAATAATAATAATAATAATAAGTATATACTAGTTGTACGTAATTTTTGTAATAAAATTTAAACATAAAGACACTTTTCGGTAAATAAATTTCTTCGAAAGGTGAATGAATTTCTTTGATGTTTCCTCATCAAATGTTAATGCACTTTTCGAGGAATCATTTCATTCTGAGAAAAATTATTTGTTATCTTCTTCCTTTATATTCTTTTTTCTTTTTCTTTTTTTTTAAATCATTCCAATCGATTAACGAATTAACGATTACACTTGTCAGATCGAAATTGCACTTTAATCTTTCACTGCGATCTTTTTTTTTCTTTTTTTTTTTTTTTTTTTTTATTTAATCATCGCAAGGAAAAAAATTTGTATAATTTGTATCTGATATAACATAAATATAATTGGGTTTTAATTTCGTATCTGTTTGAAAATAAAATTTTATTTATCGATGGTATCGTATTAATATGATTTGTTTCTTTCCTTTTTTTTTTTTTTTTTTTTTTTTTTTTTTTTTTTTTTCTTCTTCTGGATGATAGTTTCGTATGATTAAAGGTCGTAAGACCAGGCTACCGTTTCTCTATGCAAAGAAGAAAAAGAAAAAGAAAAAAAAATTCAATATGCCGTAGACGATTTCTGTATTAACGTTGAATTATTCAAACGATTTCCCAGATACAACAAGGTCGCTCGAACGAATCCCTTCGCGAGAGAGAGAGAGAGAGAAAGAGAGGATTCACTATGCGAACTCTTCTTCTCGTGGTACTTTTTCGGAACGTCAACGTGTCCGTAAACCTTGATCGTTTTTAGAATCATTTGATATGTAGATCTCTTAGTCTCTCTCATTTTTTCCAATCAAATCCAAAAAAATTCAAATTTATTATCTTAAAAATTCTTGATCATATAAAACCTATATGTGATACAAAAGTAAATAATCAAGAGTTATAACAAAAAAAAAATATATATATATATGGATAAAGAATATGAATTAACAAAAAGAAGAAAGAAAAAAAAAAGTAATTTTGATTCGACACTTCGAAAGATTAAGTGAGTATTATTTGATGCATTAATTTTGACTTTGCCTTATCGTTTCTAATTTTCATTATAGAATATTAATACCATGATAGATTTAGAAATGATGATTTAATTTGCTTATGCAAGATTAGATCTTAGAATTTAATTTGATTCATTTATTTTTACGGAAATGAATTTAATAAGATTGTACGATTAAAGATTTTGAATTTTGACGTACGATCAAACTGTCGAATTATAATTTCATATAATAATTAATCGTTATGATGAAAGGCTGTTGCATTTTATTGTTGAATTAATTAACTGATAGGAAGAAAAAAAATGTGTTGTAATAATTTCAATTCACGTATGCGTAACAAATATATCCTAGGATTGATGTTGTAACTTTTTGTTTTTTCTCCATCCAAAATGTGTGGATTAGTTAATGGAATAGATATATTATTCACACTGTATCATTTCTTTGTGACAGTCATCGTACACGGAGGAAGATAATCGAAAATCAAAACGCGTTTCGAGTCCTTAAGTTTTTCCCCCGTATATGCTTATATGTATGTATGTATATATGTATGTATGTATGTATGTATGTATGTAAAATAATCTACATACTATATAAACTTAACAACCGACAAGAACGCTCAATCGTTAAATTTTCCTGCTTTTGGATTTCACTCGTGGGACCTCGAATAGAGACAAATGTCAAGGTGCTTTTGCGGTTTGTCATTATTTTTTATTTATTTTTTTTTTTCTATCGCGAAATTCTCTCTCTCTCTCTCTCTCTTTCTCTCTCGCACACGCGCACGCGTTTAAATGGAACTTTCTTTATGCTTAGTTAAGATCTTTTTTCGAAACAGAAAAAAAAAGAAGAAGAAAAAAAAAACCTATCAAACGTTTCATCTTTTATGATACGATTAAGATAACTTACTTTTTTACTTTATCGTAGTTATTCATTATTATGCATAATAATAATAATAATAATAATTATTATTATTATATAATTAGTATATTATATAACTAATAACTCTCTTCATATTATAATAAATTATAATACGGTATTATAATATGAATGCTAAAGTATTATATTATATAATTATTATAATAATATAATACTTAATTATTTTATCTTACTTTATTTATATTTAATTGTCATTTAGTTTGTAGTTTTGTTAATTTGATAAAAAGAAAAAAAACAAACATTAGCCTTCTTATATATATATATATATATATATATATAAAACGACAAATATATACAATGGTTATTCACAGTTTCGTCATTCAAAATCTTGTCATTGTTAAAGAAAAAGAAAAAAAAAGGTTTAATCATTATCAAAGAAATTAATCAAATGTGCATACATTGTAGAAGCGCATTATCGGTCGTATTTTCGATTCTTGTTTTTGTGCCCTTTTGTTTTTTTCTTTTTTCCCTTTTTTTTTTTTTCCCCTCCCATAAACTAAACCCTCATAAGATCTCGTCGAGCTGGGAAAAGTTTAGCGTTGGCATTTCTTATATTGATGCAAAAAGAGGGATAAAGTGCGAGAAAGGCATGCCGGAGGAACGATTCGCGGCTCGTCCTCACCAAAATGAAAGATAAGACGCTTTATGTCCTCACCAGCATAAATACATTCGAATGGCACGCATTTGAAGATATATAGACACGCTATGTAGGAATGCAATAGAATAATTTTATCTTCGTTGGATTATTTTTTCTTTCTTTCTTTCTTTCTTTCTTCCAGCTTTTTTTTTTTTTTTTTTTTTTAATCATTTTCTAGTTCGACATTCAATCTGAAATGTTTCTAAAATAATGTATGCTCATAAGAAATGATGTAGATATACACGCGCGCGTTCTTTCGCATAGACAAATAATAAAATTAAAAATTTTGTTCCTTTCTCTCTTTTTTCTTTTTTTTTTTTTTTTCTCTTTCTATTCACTCGCACATTATTTTGCCAAGATAATATCATTAATATTACGAGCATAAATTATTAAAGTTCGATGATGTTTAAGAATTTATTTTAAAAAATTGACAGAGAGAGAACTTTCTTCGCTTTTTTTTTTTCCTTTTTTCTTTTATCTTTTTTCCTTCCTTTTTTTTTTTTTTTTAAGTATCGAGGTAAAACTACATTACCGATGAATCAGCAACAATCTACGAACGGCGGTCACTTTAATATTTATCGTTTCAAAAGATTTATCGTGAGAAGAGAGAAGACGAGATGGACCTTCGCCTTGCGCGCGTGGACGGTGCGCCAATTTCGGAACACCCAGTATATATCCCAGTATTTATCATTTACGAATGCAGAGCCTGACGAGAACAACGATCGGTGCTGGCCATGGATAAGTTCACTGATCCCGTGTCGTACGAGAAGAAGCAGCACATGCTGTTGCTTTTGCTTTTGGTGCTCCATGTCATGCAGCTTTTTCGAGGTTCGCCATGGTTCATCTAAAGTATAATTTCTCAGAGATTGGAATCGATTAATAATAATAATAATAATAATAATAATAATAATAATAGTAATAATAGTAAAAAAAAAAGTAGAACAAATATATACATGTCTACGATTATTATAATCAATCTAAATATGTACGCATATTTAAAACTCAATGGAATTTTTTTGGGAAATCAAAAGAACACGAACGAAATAAGAATTCTAATGTAAAATATTTCAATTATTTGGAGAAATGATAAAACAATGATCGATCGAATGCGAATGAAATTTTTTATTACCGAAATAAAGAAAATTTTTCTTCGATCGTACAATTCGTCAAAAATCTTTTTCAAATATATCTCGGCGATATCATTGATAACTTTTATCAATAACAGATTCATTTTACTTCGTAAAGATCTTAAAAAACTTAATGTCGCATTAAATTAAGGAACTGTTTTGTTTCCTTTTTTATTACTTGAGACTTTGTTTGACGAGACAAAATTTAAAAAAAAAAAAAAGCTATCCCCAAGGCGAATATTATACTTTATTATCATTTGATAATCGTCGCTTCGATCTCGTCTCACGGAAGCTCGGAATTAATCAATCAAATTTTAACTGTACTTCGTAAAACGATCCAATTTTTGAGTCGTTCTTTTATAATCACCCGGTATGAATGAATATTTCACGTCGTTCTATGCATCAAGTGTGAGCGTATGATGAAGAAGTTCAAAAAATAAAAAAAAAAAAAAAAAAAAAAAAAAAAAAAAAAAAAAAAAAAGGAAAAAAAAAAGAGAGCATGCGTTACGTTTTCAAGGGTCAAAAAGTGTTTTTAACAAAAAGATACGTGGATAATACTACGTCCGTTCAATGTCATTGCCGATGACAAATAACTTTCCAAACGTGATATACAAATAACGTTTACGATCGTAGACACGTAAAAGGAGTCGTCAACTTCAAATATAATAAATGCATGCGATCGGGGAAGTGGGAAAGGGGAAGGGGGACGTGTACATCGAGAAAGAAGACATTAGACATTTAATTTGCTATGATGATATATATATATATATATATATAGTACTTGAACGAGAAGAGCTTTTGAAGATCTCTGCGAATGTTCGATCTCTGGGTTAAAGGAGGAGTGAATAGATACGTGTGTGAAAATGAAAGAGAGAGAGAGAGAGAGAGAGAGAGAGAGAGAGAGAGAGAGAGAGAGAGAGAAAAGAACACACTTGAGTTGTCTTACCTCTTACTCTCACTCTCTTTCTATTTATTTCTCTTTTCTTTTTTCTTTTTTCCTTTCATTTTGCTCTTGGTCTCGCGTTTTCGAGGACAATAAGGACCTTGAAAAATCCTTCGGTTAGTATCGCCGACATATTCCCGCAGGAGTCATCCCTCTATTATATTTAAATTGGACGAGGCATAATCATCGTATACCTACATATATGTATATCACTATGGAAATGTCGTGTCTGTATTAGAGATGAATATTCTCATATATATATATATATATATAGTTACAAGACACACTATTATTCATACTTACACGCACACACACACACACACACACATACACGTGCTTATTTTATCTTCCAGTTTGATTTTTCTTTTTTTATTTCCCTTCCAGTTATTATGCATCCATTTGTCAGCTGTACCGATCTACGATCGGCGGAAGTGACAAAAGTTTATTTTTTTTTTCTTTCTTTCTTTCTTTTTTTTTTTTTTTTATATATATATTATTCATTTTAATTTCTATGCCACTTTCTTTCTCTTTCTCTCTCTCCTTTTTTTCTCTCTCTTTCTCGAGAATCCTCCTTGAGAATTGTTCCAAAGGGAATTCTGTTCAAAGATTCATTTTCCCGATAAAAAGGGTCATTAATATCATCGAGGTTTGAAAGATATCACGTGTCAATGATCGAAGACGATTTTATCTTAGAGTTAGATGAAGAAAGTGACTCATATAGAAAATGAATGAAACGAAAAAAAAAAAAGAAAAAATATGGGAGAAAAATGAAAAAAAAAAAAAAAAAAAAAAAGAAAAAAAAAGTTCGGGGAGATGTGAAACGATTTTATTTATTTATTCATTTATTTATTTATTGTTTTTATTTCTTCTCTTTATGTTTAATTCGTCAGATCCAGGATCGCATTTATACATTTGAAGGCTTTAAACGCAACAATTATTATGACATCTGACGTGTGGATCTTAAAGGAATAAATCTATTTCGATTAATTCAAATTCATACGCATTCTTTTATTTTTCTTTCTTTTTTTTTTCGTTACTTTTTAAGACTATCAAAAATAAAAGTCGACATTATTTCATGATAACTTATTTCAATGAAATAAAAATAGTACAAAACAAGTGCTACGTGAGTGTGTGTGTGTGTGTGTGTATGTATATGGTATACGTATGTGTTGGAATTTAACAAGACAACAAAAAATAAATAAAAGTGAATCGGTCCAAATTTGAATTAAAAAGAAGAAAAAAAAACTTATATTGTTGTTCGTCATAGGGGGTAAGATTTTAAAATATGATCTTAGAGAGAAAGAGAGAGAGAGAGAGAGAGAGAGAGAGAGAGAGAGAGAGAGAGAGAGAACGAAAAAATGTAAGGTCTTAACTTGAGCCTAATGCGATTTATGATAAATGCGGATCTGGTCAGATCGGAGATTGAAATATTCATGCAGAGAGAACATTGAATTATACTTTTATTATATTCATAAAAATTAAAATGTACACACCTTAATTAATTAATTTTTTTTTCTTTTTTTTTTTTTTTTTTTTCTTCTTTATTAAGTTTTATGCTCGTTATTAGCCTTCTATGCAAATATCGCATAGTATGTATAATATTTAACAATAGAGGTAATAGGTAACCTCGAGACGAGACGGACTTACGAAACGAATACACGAATTTTATATCCGAATTATTTTTTTTATTTTGTCCTTCTTTTTTTTTCTTTACTATTCCTTCCTTTTTAGGTATTATTTTTGATAAGACGACGGTACAACAAAGTAAACATTTCTCTTTTCCCCCATTTACTTATTTCATTAATTACTTTTAATAATAATAATATATATATGTGTGTATGTGTATGTGTGTGCATATATATATATATATATATATATATGTATATATATATATATATATTATTGACTGCTTACAAAATAATACTATTACACAGTGTACTCGTACGGCGTTTAATTATTTTCTTTTTTTTTTTTTTTCCTTTTCTTTTTTGCATTAAATCTTCTATTTTTATTCCCTTACGATTCGTGATAGGTATACGTATATGTATATGTATTTTTGACGAATGGACATATTTTCTATTTTTTTTCCTCCTCGCGTTTTCCTTTTTCTTTCTTTTTCTTTTTTTTTTTTTTCCCCTTTCTATATATATGTATATATATATGTATATTCGTTTATGAATATTGTCAGCCCATTAGAGACGGCCTTAGAGACGACATATTTGAAAATTACGTTTTTCTATTTCCGACGAGAGAGACAGAGTTTGTGTGTGTGTGTATATATATGTGTGTGTATGTGTGTATGTGTGTGTGTGAGAGAGAGAGAGAGAGGGAGAGAGAGAGAGAGAGAGAGAGAGGAAAATGAAAGAAAAAGAAATATGATTAAAAGAAGGAAATCAAAAAGTAGAGTAATGATTTTACGATACTACGATACATAGTATATAAGAAGAAAAAAAAAGTATTAAAAAAAAAAAAAAAAAAAAAAAACGACGAGAATTAAATTTTTCTCCCATGAAACGAATACATGAAGAGAAAAAAAAATATATATATATATATATGTATATATCTCTAACTATATTTATTTTTACGCTATACTCGTGCATACAGGGGGTATTGTCTCTCTCCTGGTGTCTTCGTATTTTTATTTTTATTTTTTTTTTTTTCTCTTTCTTCTTATACTTTTTTTTTTTTTTTTGTTAACAATTCTTTGCTCGTCTAACAAACGAGAATGAAGTAGACGTATTTTTATTTTTATATTTGTATTTTTTATCTCTGTGTCTGTGTTTTTGTATATATGATATATATGTGTGTGTGTGTGTATGTGTGTGCGCACGTATGTGTGTCGATAATGAAGCGCAAAGGGGGGGACAGAGTAAAGAACAACGTGTACGTACATTCGTGAAGGATGATGCGTATTCGTTGGTTTTATGCAAATCTGTTGATCATTCGCGTTCATTTCTCATTCTTCTTGGCTACGGTCCGTTAGAAGTGCAAAGAGTATAATCGTGAAATTGGCTGATGAAGGAAAATAGATATGAAGGATGATCTTTCGTCAACTCAAGTAGAAGATACATACATACATACATACATACATACATACATACATATACATACGTACATACATACGGATCGGTTATCGTGTAATTTTTTTGTATGCTGCAATGGAAAAAAAAAAAAGAAAGAAATAAAATAAATAAATAAAAAAAAAAAAAAAATAAGTAAAAGAAAAGAGTTTGACAAAAGGACTGACAAAAATGTTGACAAGTCATTAGATAATTTTTATATCGTACGTTTATCAGTCTATCACTGATGTGTATAAGATCATGTATATGTATATATATATATATATATATATATATATATATATATATATATATATATATATATATGTATACGTGTGTATTCATTTTTCTCTAAAATATTAAATGTATCTATGTATCTTATATATATATATATATTAATTTAAAAATGTTCGTACCAATAAAGTTAATATCGAAGCGTTCCATTGTCTCAATCGAATAAACTTTCGAATATTTCTCAAAATCCTTTCAGTATTTTACTCGATTTTAATCAACCATGAAGTTTAGACAAAGGCTATTTACTCTTTTTTTTTTTTTTTATGTTTTCATTGTTTACTCGTTTTCTTTTTATTTATTTCTTTATTTATTTGTGTTTATTCTCTCTCTCTCTCTCTCTCTCTCTCTCTCTCTCTCTCTCTCTCTCTCTCGGATAAAATGCTCGTTATAGTGAAAACGTGTTCGAAAGAATATTATACGTCGTGATCTCGTAATCGCTATCTAATATCTACGGACTGAAATTGAAATTCTCACTGGACCATTTACTTATTATCTTTTCTTTTCTTTCCTTTTCTTATCTTATCTTTCTTGTTCTTTTTTATTTATTTATTTTTTTTTTGTCCTTTTCTCTTCTCCTCTTTTTCTTTCCCACCCTTCTCTTTTAATCTCTCACACTCCAATACTCAAACTCTCGCCATTTATTTATTTATTTATTTTTTTATTTTTTCTTTTTTTTTATTTATTTATTTATTTATTTATTTATTTATTTATTTATTTATTTTAACTTACGCTACAGACACGATGCGAATTTAAATGTGCCGCCTAACATAAATGCTTTCACAACTCCCTCTAGATTAGTTTTATTATACAACACTTGCCTGATGTATTCTGTATTTAATTCGTTCCGAGCGCAGTCGTAAGTAAATGACGATTTCTATTTTATCGATGAATTTCGACGAAATCATTGGAAATATATGATTCTTTTTCTTTTTTTTTTTTTTTTTCTTACTTCTTCGATTTTTTTTTTTTCTTTTCTGCCTTCGTTATGATCGTCTTATTTACATGGAATGTTTAAATTTATACATACATATATATATACATATATATATATATATATATATATATATATATATTTTCGTTCGAAAAAAATGTTTAAATAATTTTACAATATTCATACGTAATCCTGATTTCAGGACGTCATTGGATTCGTTAATTGAAAAATCGAAGCGAAATAAAAATGAAATAATATTCATGATTAATAATATAATAATTAAATAATTAAATGCTCATTGAATTAATAATTAATCGAAAGAAATCGACAAAATCGGTTGCGTTCAGAACGATGCTCGCTGTTTTCGATGTAAGAACGATATTTTCTTTCTTTTCTTTTTTTTTTTGTTTTCTTTTTTTTTTTTTTCTTTTTTGCGAATCGATTATAGATCTCGGATCGATTTGCCAAAGTTTCATACACACATACATATATACATACATACATACGTACGTACATACATACATACATACATACATACATACATATATACATACATACATAGATACATACATACATACATACATACATACGAAACACATACATACATATACGTTCCACATAAGTTTTTCTCGTTTCATGAAATATCGTTCGGAGCTTTTTCTGTTTTCTTTTTTTTTTTTTATTTTTGTTTTTGCTTTCCCCTTTTACTTCTTTTTTTCTCACGAGAGTTTACACATCACAGCTCGATACATTGAAAATTGGCATTTAAATACCGATTTGTATGTTCTTTCCTCTTTTTTTTTTTCTTTTCTTTTCTTTTCTTTTCTTTTATCCTTTATCTTTTCTTTATTTGCCTTTTTTTAATGACACAATGCAAAAATAGGCTTTCCTATTTCCTACAACCAGATCAAACACGACACAGCGCACTAACGATCTACAAAGAAATTCCAAAAAGAGAGATTCTTATAATCTATAAATATCAATTGTTTCCTCGTATCCCTCTTTATTTAATTTATTTAATTTATTTAATTTAACTTTTTTATTTTTTTATTTCTTCTTCTTCTTCTTTCTTTTTTTTTTTTCCCCTTTCATCGTCCTTTTTTTCTTTTCCTTTCCCTCTTCTTTATTTCCTTTAATATACGGGAAAAAGAAGCTTTCTCTTCGCACATATAAACTCGAATCCTCGATCTTATTTGCAAGCGGATGGAATTCTCCATTTGTTATTTATCTTTCGTATCAATTTTGAAATTATTTTCTTTTTCTTTCTTTTTTTTTCTTTTTTTTTTTTTCCTTTTATTTTTATTTTCATTTTCATATTTATTATTTTTTTTTTATTTATTTATTTTTTCTTTTCTTTTTTTTTTTTTTTTTAATTTCAACACACAACACGAATATTCATTCGTTCTCATTCGTATCGAGGATTCTATATATAAGGTGTATAAATAATGAACGGGGCTGACACGACAACCCTTAAAAAACAAGTCCGCAACTCGACTCGACTCGAGACTTTAAAAAGTCGTTTCGTCAATTCCGACGAAGAAAAAAAAGAAAAAAAAAACAAGAAAGAAAAAAAAAGAAGACGTGTAACGTCAGTTTCGAGTTAATTAAGTATGTAATATAAATAGAATTTGAGTTCGATAAGTAAATAGGATTTATGTATGTATATATGGGGGTATGTTTGTTTATGTACGTATGTATGTGTGAAGAACGAGAGAGATGAGTAGGAAAGAATGCATGGAACAAGCATAAATTTGCATTACTATTCTTCTTCTTCTTCTTCTTCTTCGTTTTTCTTCTTTTTTCTTCTTTTTCTTTTCCCTTTCTTTCATTCATCCATCCATCCATCCATTGTGTATATGTAATATGTCGTATGTTGCGTATTCGTATGTATCGTGTACTTAAAACGATTATAAATACATAAATTTGTGTGTGTGTGTGTGTGTATACATGTGTATATATATATATATATATATATACACACACACACGAATGGATTAATAATAATGATTTGTGTTTGTCCTTTTCATTTCATACTTCGTCGTCTTCATTATCTTTCTTTTTTCTTTTCTTTCCTTTTTTTTTTTTTTTTTTTTTTTTTTTTATACATAATACATTAAAATATAACACACCGATCTCGATGCTTAACGTCATACATGTACATGTTTAAGTTATATCTTCAATCCATTTTTATTTCTTACCCTTCCGCCATTTTTTTCTTTCTTTCTTTCTTTCTTTCTTTTTTTTTTTGTTTCTTTTTTTTGCGTTTTTATATTTTCTATCCCTTAAAATGAATGAACGGATCCCCTTTCGAACGAACAGTCTCGGCGATCGAGCGGCTTGGAAGAGCTCCGAAGTCGAACGTTAATTTCCTCTCGCGCATCACTTTCATACATATTTATTTTATATATATATATATATACATATGTATATATATATATATATATGTGTACATAGAGGATGTTTTTTGTTTGTTCGTTTTTTTTTGTTTTTTTTTTTGTTTTTTTTTTTTTTTTTTTATCGAAACACCTAAATATTTCAAAAACGAAGCATTTTTGAAAAGTAAGTTTCAAAACAAAAAGTTGCTTGCTATCCCCCTTCCCCTCTCCCCTTCATAAAATGAAATGATCCCATTGAAAAGGATTATTTGTTTCCATTATAAAAAAAAAAAAAAAAAAAAAAAAAAAAAGAAAAAGAAAAGAAATTAAATTAACATTGACTTGATCTTGAAAGCGTACATCCAAATCGAAAAAAGAATAATCCTGATTTGTTCGTCAACTTTTGCTTCGAATTTTTTTATTTAATGAAAATGCATCTGTTTTCGAGATATTTTAAGTGTTAAGTCATTTTGTATACGTACGTGTGTGTATGCGTATATATATATATATATATATATATATATATATATATATATATATTTTGTTTTCTTCTTTTAGTCATATTTATCATCGTAATTGACGACATCAAGGACGAAATAACGCAAAATGCGGCGATACTTAAAAGAAAAGAAAAAAATTCTCTCGATCTCTCTTATGAAATATGATTATCTGTATTTTTTTTTCTGTCTCTTTTTGTTTTTTGTTTTTCTTTCTCTCTCTTTTTTCTTTTTTTTTTCTTTTTTCTTTTACGTTTGTCAATAATTCTCGATTCCATTTATTTGTTCATTCATTCATTCATTCACGTATCATCTTTTCGTTTACGTATCATAATTAAATGATTCTTATAGTTCTTCGTTCATGTATGTACGTATAAATTATCGATAGGAATTAATTCTCCTGTAAGACCATAACACACTTAACACGTTTGCATTGGTAGTTTCTTTTTTTTTTTTTTTTGTCTTTACCCTTCACCAAAAAAATTAATCTTTAATTCATCTTCGAACGGGTTAATATTTGTCAAGTTACAACTTATAGATAATATTATATGGTACACTTATAAAATGTAATATAAGTTCACAATACGTGAATCTTATATACTTTCTTGTTCTTTCATTTTTTGTTCTTCTTTTTGTTTGCAATTTTTTTTTTATTTTTTTTTTATTTTTTTGTTTTTTATTTTTTTCTTTTCTTTTTTTTTTTTTTTGACACGAAAAGAAAATTAAATTGAGAGTTGATAAATTGAAAATTCGATACTCGATATTCGTGGAGATTCGAGAAAAAAGGGAATGTATATATATAGAGAGAGAGAGAGAAGAGAGAGAGAGAGAGGAGAGATAAAGCGTAAAGATGGCTTATTTAGCTGATTGTTTGGCATATAAAAAAGTAGGTCCGTTTCGAAAGGCTGATACATTGGTTTGTAACATATATATTCGTCCCGATTATTCTGGTTTTTTTTTTTTCTTCTTTCTTTCTTTCTTGATGGAACGTATAGTCGTTCGTTGCATCATTTCGCGATCGATGAAAAATTTAACGCGGTCTTACAATTTACGACAACTTTTTTTTCGTTTTACAAGTTACAAGCCCTTTTGATTTAAAAAAAAAAAAGAAAAAAAAAAAAAAAGAAATATCCTTTCCTCCTCCCCCTCCGGATCTGTGATTGTCGTCGTAAAGAAAGTTTTACTTGTACGATATCACTGACAAAATATTTTAAATATTTAAAACGTGAAAAATTTTCTTTCAACGGGACGAATATATACACATTGTATGTCGTTACAACCGTATAAAGAATAAACTTGCGAGTTTGTATTTTTATAAAGTTTGTTTAAACGACAAATAGGAGAGATAGAGAGAGAGAGAGAGAGAGAGAGAGAGGTAGATAGATAGATAAATAGATAGAGAATAGAATCGGTTCTTCTTCACAGCCACAGAGTTTAAGAAAAATGGATATGGAGCTCGTGAGAACGTTCTCTTTTTTTTTTTTTCTTTCTTTCTTTATCGTTCGTTCGTTCGTTCATTTGTTTATTTGTTTGTTTGTTGTAATATTAAATCTGAAAAAGTGGACCCTTAGCGCGCGACTTTCTGGGAACTTAGACCGTTAGCGTGCGTTAGAAAGCCAGCCTTTCTTTCGTCTTATTCTTTTTTCCATTTGTTTATTTTATTTTATTTTATTTTATTTTATTTTATTTTATTTATTCGTTCGTTAGTTTTGACTTTTTAATTAGGATCATAAGTATGCGCGACGTAACGTTTCGACGATTACGGAGGTCTTCCAGGGACGTTCGGAAAAACCAACAATTTGGTCGAAAATATTATTTCTAGTTAATCGTTTTATAGAGGGTATTACAAACGTATAGTTGCGAATGATCATCATTATTCATATTCA
>NC_062209.1:2529553-2532053 GCF_912470025.1 Vespa velutina
AAAAGAGGGTTGGGCCTGACAAAGAAAATTCAAAAATTGATGTATCATTGTAACAATTAAATTCGGGCCAGGTTTCACGTTGATAGACCCAATCACTTTTTCTTTTTTTTCTCTCACGAATATCCATACTTATTAAATATGACGGGTGATAACTTTTAAGTCCTATGTAATATAATTGATATATAAAACGAAAGTTTTGTTTAAAAGTACCATCGATTCTTTCGGATGAACTATTGTCACCATTTTCATATGGCATATTAGGCTGCATCGTTTGTTCCAATCGTGCTGCAGCTTTACTTTCAGATACTTGTGGACGGACCATTGGGAACGAAGCTCTGTGTTGAGAACTAGTAGGCCTTCCTGTACCACTAGAAGCTTTCCTTCTTCGTACAACCTACAAAATAAGTATATTCATGTCTATATATATATATATATATAGATGTGTGTGTGTGTATGTATTTGTCTAAACATAAATCCAAGTTCCAAGGTATCAAAGGATTAAAAAGCAAGAATTTTTACCTTGCCTGGTGGAAGTTTCGTATGGACAACAGAGGATCCCTCCAAAGGACTCTCGTCTCCCGAATTCGATGTCTGACTAATCACCATTTCACTTTTTCTTCGACCAATTAAAATAGGATTTTGTATGTCTTTCTTCGGAAGGACATTCAATGCCGTTGGATTGCCAGTTGCATCGCTGTCGTCTTTCGTAGAAGAAACAGGACTTTCCGTGTCAGGATCCGTATAAGCACCCATCTCCTCAAGATTCTTTCTAATGTTTGCTGTGCGACCAATCAGAAAAAAAAAAAAAAAAAAGAAGAAAAAAAAAAAAGAAAATAAGACATTCGTATATAATACAGAATAATATAATATCGATATTAAATTAATAATAATATTAATTATAGAAAGAGAACGATGATGACGATCGCTATGACGATGATGATGATCATGATGACAAGAAATATATATAATATAATAATGAGAAATTTATATAATATACACATTTGTTTTTTTTGTTTTTTTTTTTTCTTTTCTTTCATTTATGTTTAAATTTCTAATTGATCAACTAACCCTCGCGAGGATCTTCCGTGACATTTAAATTTTCCATCACTTTGTTCACATCGCACGTGTATTCCTCCGGTGTTTCCTCGACGAGAGAACTGTCCATCTTCTCTGGTTTTTTATTGTCCAATAAATTTCTATATTCTAAATCGGGCGTTTCGTCGACGCTGATCGACTTTATAGAGATCGAATCTTCGGACGTTAAATTAGTCGTCGAAACAGCTTGAGATCCATAACCGCTGCTACTCATGCTTGGGGTGTTGATCTTCGTAGATTGTAACTCAGCAAGTGAATCCAATGTGCGTGACGAAGTTAGCGGCTTTGTTGGCTTTGCTGGTGCCTGAGTGTCAAGTATATATATATATATGTATATATATATATATATATATATATATATATTTTTTTTTTCTTTTTCATAGATATAATTTTATCATTTCATTTATTTATTTATTTATTTATTTATTTCGTTATCGTTAATCCTGCATAACACAATTTTTTCGATATTCAAAAAACTATTTCTACGTCAAATTGTACATAAGATCAATTGTACAATTCATTATAAAATTGTACATCAAATCAATTGTACAATTTATAAATATCAAGTGCAATTAATAAATATTAAACCTACGTAGTATGGCTTGTATATAAAAAATAAAAAAAGAAAAAAAAATTAATTATATAACGCGAAAATCAAATGTTATAACATATCTTCTCGTATCTTTGTAGCTTCGTATATGACAATATTTTATTTATGATCGATAAAATGAAATAAAATTTTAATCGATACGTACACGATTATAATATACGATCGTGTGATTTTTAAAAAATTGCATGATACGTTACAGAGATGAATTTGCATGATATATTGATATATAATAGATACTTTTTGTTTTTTAATTTTTTTTTTTTTTTTTTTTTTTTTTTACATGGAAGACTTCAGTACAATCCACAGTTCAGATCTCAAATTCGTCTATCACAAAAAATGATTACGATACGAATTAGTATGATACAACCTCATACGCATACAATGAATGCGTATTTATTTACAAATAATTGATAGGGCAATGATTAAATATGAATATAGAATGTGTAGTAACTCTACCTGATACGCATCGTATTCAGAATAATCGGCATCACTTTTTTCTTCTTCGTCGTCATGACAAGGGGTTGCTAATTGATTTCCAACATTAGATGTTTCCTCGTGTAACGTAGTCATACGTAGACCCAATTTACTACCGACCATATTTGGGGATGCTAAAATGAATAGTTTAACTATGTTATTATTATTATGGCGATAGCTACTTTTTAAGCTGCTTTTTTTGAAAAATTCAAGCGAATGTATATGATATATATATATATATATATCAGTACCGATCTGATCACGAATAGTAAATGATAAATGATTATACTTTATAAAGCTGTGATTATAATACATCATCAA
>NC_062209.1:2534553-2564553 GCF_912470025.1 Vespa velutina
TATATAAAGAGAGAGACATGAGCATTTTGAATTTATTAGAAATATATTAATCAATGTTAGTTTAAAGTCGAAGGTACTAGTAGTCTCTTACAACTTATATCAACTTATAGTTAAATAATAAAATATTTTTCCTTTGATTTTGCTTTTTTTTTTTTTTTTTTTTTTTTTTTTTAATAACAATACTATAAACTATTCTTGAAAACGACACATGCTGCGAAACTATTTTTTTAAATAGTAAATCTCATGCATAGCTAAGCATCGAACGTATATTGTTCTTCCACTATGCTTTTTATTGGTAATATACATTTTTTTTTTTTTTTTTATATATACACATTTATTCAAATTCAATACTCTTTACTATACCTGACTTTAAACTAGTTTCTCGTTTATGCGAAAAGAAAGATTCGAGGTCATTATTATTTTTCTTCTTTGTTAACAAAAATTAGAAAGAATTAATTATCAATTTTTTTGTTGTCGTACAGATTCTTTTCTTTTTCTTTTTCTCTTTTTTTTTCCTTTTCTTTTTCTTTTTCTTTTTTTTTTTTTTGTTACATTTATTAAGTAAATCGAAATTTTCTTTTCGCGCATGAGAAAATTACGAATTAATTTTTTTTTTTTTCATATTCAGATAGGCAGGAAACAATTTTTTTCTTTTCTCTTTTTTTTTCCTGATACTTTCTGTAAATTATCATTTAAATTTAAATGCAAAACTTTACACGAAGTAAACTAATTAATTGATTTATTATATATATATATATATATATATATATATATATCAATTGATCGATCGACAAAAAAATTTCTACAAAGGAAATATCTGACGAAAAATGATTGAATTAAAACAAAATTGTTTCCTGTGATCGAAATATTATTTTTTTTTTTTTTTTTTTTTTTTTTTTTTTTTTTTTTTTACCTACGATATTTAATTATTATTAATATTTATATACACATATATGTTACAGTAATCCTACGTTGGATTCTAATATATTGCTGGATAACACATTCACATATATAGGTAGAATAATGATTAAATCATTGTGCAATGCAATTATTATTTTTTTATCTTAATTTTTGTCTTTTTGCTTTTGTTTCATTCCTTTTTTTTTCTTCTTTTATGTTAACAATATACAAATATATAAAATGTTGCACAATGATTTAATAATAACTCGTGTCACATACGTTTTTCCTGTTTTAATTTCTTTATATATACACTTTTCGATATAATTATAAAATGCATTTATAATTTTGGAAATATTAAAGAACGAATTTATAGAAATTATTTTGATAGGTATCAAGCCCAAAAAAAAAAAAACAGAAAAATTCATGGATACCAATCAAATTAATTTTTATTTAATTCATCACCTTAGGGTAATGCATTAATGAGCATATGCGCCAATGAAAAAATGATTTCTATGCGATTATGATTTGGCATTAAAAAATGCCAACGAACGCGTTGAAATTATTATTACGCGGTTTTATGCGTGCGTAAAAAACATTAATCATGAATAGCATTCAGGTATGTATATATATATATGCTTTTTTTTTTTGCTCTCTTTTTTTCTTTTTTTCTATACATAAAACTGTGAAGAACACTTTCAATGAACGAACTTGCCGATTATGCTTTGCCGATTACGATATAAATATATTGGGGTATCATCATGCACGTCAAACAAGGTAAAACAACACATGACAAAGCATTCAAGTTAAAAAAAAAAAAAAAAAAAAAATAAAAAATAAAAAAAAATAAAAAAATAAAAAAGAGAGAGAAAAGAAAAAAACAAACAAAAAAATAAATCAATAGATAAAGATCAGCAAACTGTTAATAACCACTACAGTAGCAGTAATAATTTTCTTTTTTTCTCCACTTGAAATAAATTTAGCCTTCAAAAAGTGAACGAAAGTTTTTAATAATTCGCATAAGAAAAAAAAAAAAAAAAAAAAAAAGAAAAAAAAAAATTAGAAGAAAAAAAAATTAATGTGCTACCTATATTAGCATACATTCTTTTTTTTTTTTTTTTTTTTTTTTTTTTTTTCGAATATTAAACAATATTCTAATAATGGAGAAAGAAAAAAGGAAAAGAAAAGAAATCATTGTGTTTGATTATATACTATAAGAGCAAAACTTAGAAACTAAACAACAGACAGACTCAACCACTCACGAGACATATTATTATTTACTAATCATTTTTGCCTATGCGGCGCATTGATTAAATATCAAATCAAGACTCCATTTTACCTGAGTTCAGAATGGAGCCTTGCGTGGGCCGAAATAGTTGTAGAAGAAGTAGTAGTGACGTAGTGTTAAACAGAAGAACAGATAAGTAGCAGAGAAAATGTATTAGTTTCATTAGTTTCAAACAAACTCTTTGCTACATAATTTAATAATTTAATAATTTTTTTTTTTTAATTAATTAATTAAATTAATTAATTAACTCGTTTGACATATTAGTTTTGAAATTTAATAGATATCTATGTATATATATATATATATATTTTTATAAGTGGTAGAGCTTAAGTGTCGCTGCTAAAACATTAGGCAGATCTGATGATGAAGTGTATTGACCATGTTCAACTACTTTTTTTTTTCTCTTTCTTTTTTTCCTCTTTTTTATTTTTAATTGTAAAAAAAAAAAAAAAAAAAAAAAAAAAAGAAAAAAAAAATTAAATCAAATCAAATTTAAATCCTGTTCCAAATTTTAATACAATATTAATAAATTCGTAACAAAGGGATCGATTAAAAATTACAAATGTTAAATATTTAAGTTGAACATGGAATATGGCGATGTAACAATATGATCAAAGCTTTTAGGTATAAGAATATAGAATTCCATTGTAGTAATAATTACTAATATCGGAAATCTATATTCTATAACTTTCTTTTTCTTTTTCCTTCTTTGTTTGTTTGTTTTTTTTTTTTTTTTTTTTTTTTTTTAGAGAGGATAAGAAGATATTTTTCAATGTGTGTGATTTAATTTACGACGTAAGAGGCGCTATAATCTTTCATAATATTCATGCTCATAATATTAAAATTAAAACTGTCAATGACCTATTATTATTTCAAGTAATAATAAATTATAATATAGTTGATTATGAAAAGTATGTGCTAATGGTGAATGACATGAATTTATAATTAAATAATAGATGAATGAAAAAAGGTAATGATTCTTTTTATTAATTACTTTAAAATATTAACATATCCAATTGCAAAAGAAAAGAGAAGAGAAGAAAAGGAAAAAAAAAAGAGAGAAAAAAAAAAAAGGAAAAACGTGATAAAAATGGATAGCCTGAGACAACAGTCAAAAACTAGGGTCTAAGAAGTTAAAATATGGATTATATATTCATGGCAAGGTAATATATGTATGTATGTATATCAAAAAACACTGCATAAGCCACATTTCAGAAAACAAACTTTTTTGATTCTTTATTGAATATATAAATCTCAATGAAGCAAAATCAAGACAATGAGAAAGAAAGATAGAGATAGATAGATAGAGAGAGAAAGAGAGAGAAAGAGAGAGATAGGTGGAAGTGATCAAAAATATAAATCAAAGTTTATTCTAATGCTAAAAAGAAATCCCTAATAGACACAGTGCCATTATTTTTATATAAGCAATAATTGAAGATTTTAATTGTGGTCAAAGCAAAACTAACGGTACTTGCATTCATCTGATAAGAAACAATTTGCACATAATAATAATAATAATAAGAAGAAGAATAATAAAGAAGAATGCAATAGTAAGAAGGTCAAATAAAATTTTCCATTAATCCTTTCGTCAAAAAAAAAAAAAAAAAAAAAAAAGAAAAAAAAAAAATAGCAATACAAAATAGAGGCTCGTGAAATAATCATGAGGGTTAGAGATCATCGCTTAGGGATTTGTAAAAAATATATATAAAAAATTGTAGGGAAACAATGATACAGATTACTACACATGAATGATCAATGATTAATGCGATGAATGAATGAATGAATGAATGAATGAATGAATGAATGAATGAACGTGTGACTAAGAATTATAATCATATTATTTTTCTTTTCTTTTCTCTTTTTTTATTTCTTCTCATATCTAAATCAAACATTACCATTATTACATATTCTATGATTCAGCAAATCAATCTAAAAGTATTCTTAAAAAAAAAAAAAAAAAAAAAATAAAATAAAATAAAAAAAAAATAAAAAAAAATAAAAAAAATCCATTTTTCAATCCTTGCAATTTTTAAACGAATAAATAGTAAATTATTTGTTTTTTTATTATTTTTATTTATTTATTTATTTTTTTTTTTTTATTTTCTTATTTAAATATCTCTTCATATACATGTATGCACGTATTATATTTCGAATTCAACGAAGAGAAGAAATCTAATCGTAAATTGTTTTCATTAATAAAATAATTATTATTTACTCGATAAGAATTCTATATATATATATTTTAAAGAAGGTAATATTGTGTATTAAAAAAAAAAATAAATAAATAAATAAATAAAGAAAAAAAAAAAGAAAAGAGAAAACAATTATTCTTACCGATTCCAAAAGTCTTCGGTGGTGGAGATACGAAGTTTTCATCGTTCCTCGCATGACCGGTTGATGATGATCGTCGTGAATGTGGCATACCATTTAATTCTGTGTTGAGATCCGTTACGCTTTCTGAACGTGTGACATTCAACGAATCCATCGAAGTATCAAACCTCATTATCTGGTTATGGAAAGAAATTAATTCCGATAAGAAGATAGTAATAATATAATTATTTAAACATAATTGTGTGTACGTAGTGGGGAACAGAGATCTTTTTATGTTGTTGTTGTTGTTATTATTATTATTATTATTATTATTATTATTATTATTATTATTATTATTATTATTATTATTATTATTATTATTATTATATTATTGCTAATGCTATATTACAATTACGAAAATGCGTAAAATTAAAGAGCTTGTCAATTTTTTGCGCTAATAAAAAGAATGAAATTATAAGAAGAAAAGCATACAGTGCGTCCGAGACGGCGAAGTGGCAGTAGTACCTGCGAGAAGTTTGGAACGCTTGCTGTCTTGCGCATAAGTGGTTGACCTTGAGCTTGTAAAAGTTCCTTAACAGCAACACTTTGCCTTAATCGATCCAATGTTAAGATACTTTCGACGGCTGAGACACCTCTGGTATATTTTTCTAAGGGTAAAGATAGATAGAGAGAGAGAGAGAGAGAGAGAGAGAAAGAGAGAGAGAGAGAGTGAGAGAGAGAGAGAGAGAAAGAGATAGATAGAGAAAGAGAGAGAAAGAGGAACAAAAAGAAAAGAGAGAAAAAAAAAATGAATATATAACACATTTGTTAAAATAATTTTTCTCGTACATAACACATGAAAGAGAGATTGGATTCTTTTTTTTTTTTAGTAAGTATTATTATTATTATTATTATTATTATTATTATTATTATTGTAATTATTTTATTATTTACAGGAGAAACTTACCGATGTAAGTTTCACCATCGCATAGACTGTTGTCCTCCCCGCTAGCTGCAATCTGTGCTAAACTTTCACGATCTTCCAATTCCTCGCTAGCTTTTGGTATGTTAGATACAACCTCGTAAGTTACACCGGTCTGTGCCAAGCAATCAGTACGTACGATCTTTCGAAATATTCGATCGGTTATACTTTGTCTCTTATATATATTTAGCGCCAATCTTTTACGTAATACGAGATCCATAGGGGCTGGATGTGATAAGCGGACGGTCGTTTTTAAAATTAAAAAGACTCTTTCGTTGGCTGTAACATTATATATGTATGTATGTATGTATGTGTGTGTGTATTTATATATATACATACATATATATATATATATATATAATATTAATATTAATTAATAAATAAAAATTTATATATAAATGTAGTAGTAACTCTACCATCGGTGACTCTGTTAAGATGTACACTATCGTGTATACTAGAATCCCATGCTGCTATAGCACATACGTCCTTTTCCAAATGACGAATAAATGGTAGATTATAAAATTTGTTACCATGTTCTTTCGGTAAAATTGAGTTTAATCCTGTCACCGATACTTCTTCTCCTGATTGATGAGTTGAAAGATCATCGGCTGTATTTTAAATGGAAGATATTAATTCAAACGATTTTCAATATATCTTTTATAAAAATGTTAATATTAAATTTTTGAAAGAGAATATGTTAGATGTTATAAAAAATTTGTAATTCGTTATACCATTGAGATCAAGGAATAGAACAGGTATATGAGGTTCCATTCCTGGTGGTGGATTCCAATCTGCTGGAGCACCGGGTATACCTGATCCTGCAGCAGGTACTAAAACTGCGTTTCTTTCCTCGGTTAAACTAACCCACTGATCGACGAGACTCTGTTCTCGTTCAACGTCTTGTTCGGTTTTTTCTAAATTATACATACATACATACATACATACATACATGTGTGTGTGTGTGTAAAAAATAAATATATTATTTATTTAATACGAAATATTAATATTAAATAAATACAATAATATATAATTTGTATTATTATTAATTGTAATATAATATTAATTTATAAGGATAAATGATATTTAAAAAAAAATTTGATCTACGATCGGATCGATCGATCGATCGATCATTTTATATTACCTTGTTTATTTATAAGCTTTTGTATCTGTTGATCCAGATATTGTCTTCGCCTCATCAAAGCGTCGCTCCATTTTTCTCTCAATATACTCAAATCCTCGTCCTGATAACTATCCAAAGGTATTTGAAGACGATTCCTCACGGAAACACTACCAACCGCTATATTCAATATAGATTGACAAATAATCGGTAAAGTTCCGGAATTTTGTACTGGTTTAACTCTAACTTGTATACGACGTTGTTGGCCTTGTCTCAATTGATAAATTCCACCTGTGGATGATCGTCAAGATACACAATTTGAATTGGAAAAATAATATATTAGAAAGGATGAACGCTAACGAATACTTTATCGATCCATGTAAAATACAAATGCGAGACGAATTTAGAAAATTTTATATAACAATAACCTGTCCATGTGTCCTGTTTCGTAACAACTTCTACGGGCGAATATTCTCCTTGTTCATTGAGTTCTTGTATCTCTACCCACAATTCTATCTTTCTCGTTAATTCCGACCAACGATCGGCTAATGAACGAGCTTTGGCCAATTGTTGTTGTTCAACTTCCCATCCGGGTTTGCTACGAGAAAAGCCGGCGCTTCTGTGACCCCAAACTTCTATACTCAAAGCGCCTTCTGTGAATATACAAAAAGAAAAAAAAAAAGAAGGATAATAATTCGCGATTATTGGATTTCTCGTTTGAATTGAGAAATATATACGCAAAAAAAAAAAAAAAAAAAAAAAAAAAAAAAGAGAAAGAAAGAAAGAAAGACAGAAAGAAAAGGAAATAAGAAATATTATATTCTTACCGGCACAATGTTCTATAAATTCTTCCGTTATCGGTACTTTGAAATCTTCAGTGTGATCAAACCTAAACGCAAGAGAATCTCTTTGTCCGGTTGCACAATTCGAGGGTGGCAATTCAGCATTTACTACTGGCGGTACAACTATAAGTTCTGGATTTCCCCAAAACATGTATTGACAGAATACGAAATGGCTCAATGACAGAGGTAAACCCGTTGCCTGTTTTATCGTAACACGACAAGTAATATGACTTGATCCAGAATAATCATCTGGCTCAGAGGACGTTGAATCGCCTGATGATTCGGATGCTGCCTCGCAAATACGATCCTGAGGAAATTGTCCGGCGATACGGCTTATCTCAACTTGAAGTCGTCCAGCGACCTCACCTTGTTGACTGATAATAGGCGTGTGATAATCTAACCGAACGTCGTGAAACAGTACCTCTAAAAATATATTCGCTACGCCGATCAAATTGTGCTTCTCTTGCGACTCATAAAATGGATCTTGGGTCTTTCCTAATACTTCGTCCTGCATATAAAAGAAAAGAAAAAAAAAAGAAAAAGAAAAAAAAAAACAAGATAATTTAAGTATTAATGATCGCATTTATCTTTTTATCTTTTTTTTTTTTTTTTTCTAATCTGTCATCGGTTTTTTTTTCTTTTTTTTTTTTATTTTTTATTTTCCTTCAATTTCGCAACTATCATTTTTTACCTTGACAATCGGTAATCGTTGACAATTATTTGGATCCTTTCGTTCCTCATACATCTCTCGCATGTCGACCAATTTGTTCTCCAATTTTTCCATCGACCATACCTGACTACCCATGTTTGTCCTTTTTACCAATATAGCCGGTTCACTGACGAATGCACCACGCTGGAAGAATACACTCTACGTGTAGTAACGTGAGAGTGTAAATTGGGTGAAAGGAAAAAATAAAAAAAAAAACAGAACAAAGAAAAAGTAACAAACAAACAAACAAACAAACAAACGAACGAATAAACAAAAGGAAACTGAACGAATATATAGAAATAATATTACGAATATACGAGAAATATAATGTAAAAATAATTAACATGATTCGAGAATGAATGAAATCAAAGGACATAGTAAAATAATTATATTATTAAGCGAGGGGAAAAAAAAAAAAAGAAAAAGAAAACAAACGAAACAAACATAATTTTACTCTTTTCTTTTTTCTTTTTTTTTCTTTTGTGGTCATTGTCAATGTTATTATTGTTGTTATTAATTATATTTCAATGGATTACCTTTCTATTAGGGCTCAAATTATTCGGAGGGATCTGCAAAGTAACGCTAAATTTCGTTTGCTTTCCCATTTCCTCGGCAAGAAAATTAGCTTCCTGAACTAAAGCATTGGCCTTGAGTATGTCGGTCTTCAACTGGCCCAAACTTCTCTTGAACATTTCGTCCCTTTCTTGGGCCCATTTTTCAACGCGCATTTGCGTCGTAGGCGTACAGGCAGGAAGTTTTCCAGTTTGGCTGCCTCTCAAGGGATCGTACGGTACGTATGGTGAATATGGCGTTGATGGTGATAATATATTACGTAATTGTTGAAATTGTCGTTCGTACTCCAACCTTTGTTTCTCGAGTGCAACCTTTGAATTTTTAGAGGGGCAAAAAAAAAAAAAAAAAGAAAGAAAAAGAAAGAAAGAATTGTGAAATAAATCAAGTTATCAGAAGAGGATAGATATTTTGTTTTTTTTTTGTTTTTGTAATTGATCAATCAACAACAATTACACACTTGTTTGTCCTCCTCGTGTTGTTTCTCTAATCTGGCAATGGCTCTTTGAATCGGATCATTGGACAATTCGTTTTGCATTAGTTCTTCCCTCGCAAAAGTATAATCAATGTTTTGTGCAGGTGTTTGTGGTTCGCTGTTAATAGCTATAAAAAAAAAAAAAAAAAAGAAAAAAAAAAAGAAAGGAAAAGAAAAACGAGCATCGTTAATCTCCCATAACTATGATAAAATAGAAATGAACGAATGTTTATAAATTGATTTTTTTTTTTTTTTTTTTCTTTTTTAATTAATTTATAATACCTGTATTATTAATTAATAATACCTGTTGCACTTCTCGGACAATTAACCCTGAAGAAATGATGATTTCCCCAAACGATTCTATCGCCATGTAACAATGGGGTTTTGTCGACCACCTGATTGCCATTAACGAAACATCTGGCACCGTTCAAAGGTGTCATATAAAGACCGGTTTCCTCGATCGTGATCACACAATGTTCCGGTAATATACCCAATCCGTGTAATTGAATGTCCTGTTCCGTTTTTGCCGAACGTCCACCAACTAGAGTCCTTTCTTTGAGATAATAAACCAATAGCTCGTTCAAGCTAGGATCGTCATTTAAATTCACCAAATAATATTTGTTCTTTTCAACTTGTATTCCAGATGCTTGGACACTGATACCCATTTTTTCCAATGCCTGTTGTCTCTCGTGTTGTAGTCTTTCGGTTTTAACGAGCTTCTCTTCCCATGTTTGTGACATCTCCTTCATAAGTCTTTCCGATTCTGATAATTTCTCGGTTATATCTGTGCGTTGCTGTCCGACGATTGAACCCTGTCCCTTTAAATGTAAAATCGATAATTTAATATTAACCCTTTGATAATATCAAAGACGAAAGGTTGCTAATGGATTATCTTATCAAAATCCAATTTCAGATATATATATATATATATATATGTCTATCTATCTATCTATTTATCTATTTATATATACATCTATCTATTTTACCGTAGCATGAAGCAACATTTCCTTTAACGCCTCAACCTCTTGTCTCAGCTCTCGTATGATCCTTGCATTTGGATCTTCGTTGACTACAGCATGATTGACTATTCTCTTCGCTCTATCTGCATATCGTAGAGTCGACAACGTTTCCTCGTAATTGTCTGCCGCAGGCGATATGGTGGCAACCATAACGGTTTTACTATTACCACCGAGATTATCCTGAAAACAAATCTACATGTAGAGACGACGCTCGTAAATGGTTATTGTGGGAGAGAGAGAGAGAGGGAGAGAGAGAGTAAGGGTATACCCTTACACGTTCCTAAACTTCTCTAACTCCCTTTGGTACGTTCACTAAACTCCTCGTCCCTTTGCTACACAACTAATATTTAGTACGTAATATCTTCTCTTTATTATTTCCTTTCCCCTTAAGTATAATTTATTTTCAAAAGGCTGACCCAAATTGTTTAAGTTCTCGTTCAAGAAATTATATATATATATATATATATATATATATATATATATATATAATCTCTAATTTAATTTTATCTTTAATCTACGAAACTGCTGTTACAATAGTTAATTTGATAATAACGAGTGTAAGAGAGAGGAATTTTGTCTTTTCCCGTTGAAAAAAAAAAAAAAAGAAAAAAAAAAAAAGTAAAGTAAAGAGTAATGGAAGTATTTAATAAATAAGTCAAGGCTTTAATTTGGTCTATGACCTAATTTGATTTAATCGCATCTGAGATATTTCTACCCGAGGGAAAATTCATTTATTTATATATATATATATATATATATATATATGTGTGTGTGTGTGTGTGTGTGTGTATGTGTGTCGGTATGTAAAAATAAATCACTTATTTTCCCTCTCTTGTTTGTAGATATTTATTATTTCACTTCAAAGACCTTGACGTTGAAATAGTTCAAGGTTAAATATACATATTATTATCATCTCGATGAAAAATTTTAAAAATCTTTCGATAGGGACTTTTTTTTTTGCTTCAAAAGGAGAAGAAGGAAAAGAAAAAAAAAAGAAATATATATATATATATATATATATATATATATATATATATATTATTACCTTCAAAAGCCACGTTAGAACAGAATCTCTGTAAGGCACAAATTTGTCTCTATTTTTATTGCCCCCAGAATTCTGATCCGCAAGCTTCGAAATGACTAGACCCAATGTCGTGAGAGATCTATAAAATAAAGAGAGAAAAAGAGAAAAAGAGAATGAGAAAAAGAAAGAGAGAGAGAGAGAGAGAGAGAAAGAGAGAGAGAGAAGGAATAAATAATTAATGTTTCATCGAAAATTTAAATCGAAGATTTAATCGTTTTTTTTTTTTTTTGTTGTAGGAAATAGAACGTTATGTTGAGTTTGTTGCATTATTATATATAAAACTTACTTGTTAATATTGCTTCCCTCTTTAAGCCTATCGCCTACCGCTCCAGTTTTCACAGCCCTTTCGCTTCCCGCCAAATCTACCAAACTCATTCGTGATACTTTCTCACCACTGACACCACTTTTCGAATCCGTCAGAGTTTGCGTGAGAATCACTGAAAATACTGCATGCGAACGGGAACTTTCCGAGTTCATATTCGTTGCAGCCACTGTTCTCGATTTGTTGCCTTCCGCCATTAAATTATCGATATCCTGTAACATTATTGTCAAATTATATTTCTATAGATTTTTCTTTTTTTTTTTTTGAATGTCTTTTCTTTTTTTTTCGGGATAGGGACGAGGGGGTGGAAGAAAATTAATTAATTGAGATTAATAAATTCTTTTTACATTTTAAATGGAAAAACTCGTAACATTTTTTTTTAATACAATAACGAACTAATTTTGTAATATATATATATATATATATATATATATATATATTAATTAATTAATTAATTAATTAATCTTTCTTTTTATTATATAATTAAATATTTTTTCATTCATATAATATTTAAAATTATTAACAGGTGTTATAATCAAATATAACAATTATCAGCAAAATAATTACATATATACATATATATATATATGTATAATGAAATAAAATATTTTAGTGCACATAATATTTAAAATTCTATATATTAAATTAATCTTATTTTTATTTTTAAAAATATTAATTATTCTCTCTTTGCGTGCTATAAAACAGAAAAAGAAAGAAAGAAAGAAAGAAAAAAAGAAAAAAATAAATAAATAAATAGGAAAAGAATTTCTAATAATTTCACGAACGAATTAGTAATTATCATTAATATATACTTGTAAAAAAAGAAAAGAAAGGAAGGAAAAAAAAAAGTTTGAAGATATTATTGATTCGATGGTGAATTTGTTCACACCTGAAAGGATGTTACAGCGAGCTGACTCAATCCGTCTACGTAGGGGCCAAGTACATTGTGCTCCCTGACTTTGAGCGAGTGCTTATTCGGCTTCGGATCGAGGAGATCGTGCACCTTCTCATTGTAAATCTCCATGTAAGATACCTCGACCTTAAAGGTCAGCTGAGAACTCTGTTGCTTTGCTATCATGTCGAATAGATTGTCACATAGCCGTGGTATTATTCCCTTTTGATCACCGCTCCCCATCATGGTGTAAGATTTCCCAGACCCTATTGATTTCAACGAACGTTAATCTCAGTGATAAATATTCAAATCATTTTGAGATAATAATATTTATTTTACAATAATGACGTAAATATAATGAATACAATGATAATATAATGAAGTTGAATTTGTTGGATGCTTTTTTGTAATCGTTAAAATTTTCTTTTTTAGTTTTTAATTGTTTCTTTTTTCTCTTTTTTCTCTTTTTTTATCACAGAATTCTACACGGTAATGTAATTTTATTAAGGAAGATGTTATTCTTCTTTAAAAAAAAAAAGAAAAAAGTATGTCCATTTGTGTATCAATATTTTTCATACAAACACAAAAAAAAAAAAAAAAGAAAAAAGAAATTCATTCCACTGTATTATTCTATAGAGTTAATATTTAGGTTATTTATATTATTAATAAAAATAATAATGATAATTAGATATAATTTATAGATCACGTAATTATGATCATTAATAATAATAATAATAATAATAACTAATTAATAGGACATAATGAATATCGATGTAAAATGTATTGAATTAATCGAATCTTTTTATTTCATTCTTGTGCACTCTTATAAATATTTTTAATTTGAAATTATGATAGTTTAAAAATATTATTTTATATAGACGATTCGATTTGACGACGTGTTGTTTCCTATCTTCTTCTTTTTTTTTTTTTTTTTTTATTTTTTATTTTTTATTTTATTTTATTCGTTTCAAGTATCACAGTTTGACCTTTATCTGAAGTATGACCCCTAAAAGGCTGGCTATAAACTTGTGGCTATTTGTTTATCGAATTAGTTTGCGAATGTTATTTATTCTTGAATATATATGAGGACGACAAAGTATAACGATTTCTTATCGGAAAAACTGACCGACGCTGATGACTCCGAAGAATTAATGGAAAAAGAGAGAGAGAGAAAGAGAGAAAGAGAAAGAGTGAGAGAAAAGAGACAAAGATATAATTAATGAGAAAATGATTAGTTATTATTAAAAGTCAATGTCTGAAATTCATTTGCGAATGAAATATTTGCTTTTATATATATATTAAATGTATTATATCATTTTGTTAAATAAAAAATAAGAGAAAAAGAAGATGTAGAATAAAATTATTTTTGCGAATTAATCTTTCTCGAAGTTTTATTCGAAATGAATTTTAACTCGAAAATGAATCTATTCGTAATTACAGGAATATAAGATAGACGTGACAAAACGTTTCATTAAACGTTATGAAAACAGGGATATATTACACTTGGCCTGTGTGTGCGTGTATGTGTCTGTGTTTTCTTTTTTTTTTTTTTTTGAGAGTTGATAAAAAAAAAGTAATTTGTTTATTAATTGTTATGCAATTTTATAAATTGGATCTAATCTGAATTTTTGTATTAATAAGAAAAAGAAAAGTAAGATAAATAATTTAGTTCGTAAGATTTTTTTTTTTTTTTTTATAAAAATTGTTTATAACAAATTGTTCATTAATTATTAATAATACGTTGAAAAGAGAAAAATTTCCCCTTTAAAAACGTATTCGATTCAAGTCTCTATGACTTTTAGTTCCGAAGATATTCTCACGAAACATTTAGTTATTAGTAATGTAGAAAAAAAGAATTGTTTATCCGATAAACAAAATAATTTTTTTATTAATTATTTATTAATTTTTATGTAATTTTATAAATCGTACAGAATCTGAATCTTATTGTTGGCGAAATAAGATGAATTTGGTTCGTAAGAATTTTATTTGACAAATTGTTTATAACAAATTGTTAATTAATTATTAACAATATGCTGAGAATATAGAGAAAATTCTGCCCTTTAAAACGATATTTTATTCAAGTCTCTACGATTTTTAGTTCCGTAGATATTCCCATGTAAATAGAGGACGTTTACGTTGACCCACTAACCTATATAATTTCATTCATTGGCCCAGTGACACACTGACCTATATAAATTTCAAGAATTTACTCTGTGCTACTACTACTACTACTACTATTACTACGAACAGCTGTACTATTACGAATTATGAATGGAAATTTTTCGAAGTCGATATCTTCGAAACGAAAAATCGTAGAGACTTGAAACCAACGCCATTTTCAACTATAATTTCATCTTTATTTATTTAAATAATGCAATAATATTGTTATAATAAAATCGATTTTGTTAATAATTTTTATAATTGAATTTCTTCCTTTTCTTTCGTAACAAAAACATATCTATCACAAAATCATTCGAATTTTTATTATAATTATGTAAATTTTATTTTGTTTATTTAAAATCAGCCATATTACTACTGCTGCCATTACTACTACTATTACTACGAACAGCTGTACTATTACGAATTATGAATGGAAATTTTTCGAAGTCGATATCTTCGAAATGAAAAATCGTAGAGACTTGAAACCAACGCCATTTTCAACTATAATTTCATCTTTATTTATTTAAATAATGCAATAATATTGTTATAATAAAATCGATTTTGTTAATAATTTTTATAATCGAATTTCTTCCTTTTCTTTCGTAACAAAAACATACCCATCACAAAATCATTCGAATTTTTATTATAATTATGTAAATTTTTTTTTGTTTATTTAAAATCAGCCATATTACTACTGCTGCCATTACTACTACTATTACTACGAACAGCTGTACTATTACGAATTATGAATGGAAATTTTTCGAAGTCGATATCTTCGAAATGAAAAATCATAGAGACTTGAAACCAACGCCATTTTCAAATATAATTTAATCTTTATTTATTTAAATAATTTTTAAATTTAATTAATTAAAGAATTTTTAAATAATTTTTATAATTGAATTTTTTTTCTTTTCATCTTTTCTTTCATAATAACCACGTAACTATAATGAAATCATTAAAATTTTTATTAAAATTATATAAATCTTACTTTATTTATTAAAAAAAAAAAAAAAAAAAATAATAGAAGATTTATTTTAATAATTGCCTATTAACGATATCGAAGGATCAAAATAAAAAAAAAATTTTTCTTAACATATCTTGGGTTAATATTTTTTTTTGTCTAATATATAAAGAATAATTCAAATCTATATTCATTGTAATATTGTATTAATTTAAATAATTTAAATAACTGAGAATTTATTCGTAGAGGCACCGAATAGATCGTATGAATACGAAAGTACGTTTATACCGTATGACCGAGTTCACGAAGAATTTTCTTATCTTACCAGTTTGTCCGTAAGCGAAAATGCAAGCATTGTAGCCTTGAAACGCATTGTCCAAAATATCGCGTCCAAGAGCATCGAAAACTATTTCCTGACTTGCAAACTTCTCCGATCCGGGTTCCAAAGAATAGAAGCAGTGATCGAACGCAAATGTCTTCGGCTTGTTCCTATAACACGAATAAATGAAATATTTTCATTAGTCGTATGAAGTATATATATATATACATATATATTATGTATAGATAAGGAAAAAAGATAATGAAATTGTCTTTATGAGACGACTAGGTACACATAGATATGACTATGAATATAAATTTAGTTCGTGATACGGCTCAAGCGAAATTATAAGGTTTCGATTATATCTCCTTTTGATGCTTATATTAAAATCGGCTCTAACGTTGATTCCGAAGAAATTCGATTTATTTTTTTTACGATAAGGATAATATATAAGAGGATCTTTCTTTTTTTTTTTTTTTTTTTTTTGATCCCTTTAGAAAATAATATTCTATGAAATATTCATTAATATTGACTGAATTGTAATTATTAGAATTTAACAATGTTTTTAATTTTATAATAATATTCAGGATATGAATCAGAATAAATATAAATAATTCGATTCCATTTAACATTTTCAACAAAATTTAATTGTAAAGTTTACAATCGATTATATATTTTTATTGTCAATATTTCTTATAATTAATTTTATCATGATATAGAGCAATTTGATTTGTTTTCATTTTATTATGAATTTCTTTTTCTTTTTTCTTTTTTTTTTTTTAATGTTTAAATCCTATTATCTGAAATAATTATTAACTATTTATTTTGAGCGAATAAAATGTTAACTTGTAGAATAATAATAATAATAAGAAGAAGAAGAAGAAGAAAAAGAAAGACAAGAAAATGATAGATACAAAATTTTTATGAAGACAAAGCAAAAAATGAAATGAAATAAAATAAATAAAAAGAAAAAAGAAAAAAAGAAAAAAAAATAACGAATTGGAAGATACATGATAACTATAAAAAAAATTAATAATTTGATCAATAAGAAAATATTGAAGTTCGTATTCCTCAAGGATTTTATAATTCTATAATCTCAATGAAAACGCGAATATATCTTTACGTCTTCGTTATAATAACGCGACCTCGTCATTTCAAAACCCTTTGTGAATGTCAATAAAAAAAAAAAAAAAAAAGTGAAAAAAAAAAAAAAAGAAAAAATCGACATGTCGCATGATTGCTTTCCTAATCGATTTTTCAACATTATTCCATGGCATTCTACAATAGAGAATATATAATGTTTGCGTCTACCAGATTAAAAAAGAAAAATTGATTTTCCCTTTTACCATATTCACCATGGCAACGATAGATTAATTATTGACGGTTTTAATCGTAAGTTGACCGGGCTGTTAGAAATAATCAACAGATATCGCGAACGATTTAATTAAAAAAAAGAAAAAAAAAAAAAAAGAAAAATAAAATAGAAAGAAAAATAAAAAAGAGAGAGAGAGAGAATGAAAAGTACAATCAATCAAAATGTTTTGTCATCAATTATTATTATTTCATTTATTATAAATAAATTAAATAGATTCTTATATTAAAGATATAATTTATAATTTGTAATAAAATTTTTATTTATAATTCATAAATTATGATTTTAAATATATTTATAAGAGAGAGAGAAGTGGGGGGGGGGGGGGGGGGGGGAGAGAAAGAAAACCTTTTATAATAAAAATGTCAATGAAATATCGACAGCGAATTGTTTTATAGACCCAGCGTTATTATGCAATGTTTATTTTTATTATTTATTTATTTATTTATTTATTTGTTTATTTCTTTTTTTTTTTCTAATCTTCTCTTAACCCTTTCATTTATATACTATATAACATTAAAGAATTCAATAAGTCCATTTCGATTCGGTCGACGAATACAATTCTGAAATGAAAGAACAAGACATATAATATTTTAAATTCAAGATGGCTATTCCGTGGAGTTAGTACAATAACTGATATATAGATTTAGACGTACTTACTTTATAGAAACTCAAGTCCCGTAGGAAAAAGGAAGTTGTATCGGAATTGGGGTTAGGATAAGGAGAATCGATTTATTCGTAAAGCGTTCATAAAAGTGATCGTAGAAGAATATAACGATAGTGATTCGAACGGGTCGTTAGCTTCCGATTATCAGTTTTCTTTTATCGTTGTCGATGACAAAACTTTCTTCGAGAGTTGAATATCGCAATCGACGTTGAAATATCGTATTGTTCTTGGCAATGTCTTCGCCAAGGATAAAAAGAAATCAGAAATTAAATACGTAAGAATATTATACGTATAATACGTATAAATGTTTAATGTATGTATGTAAGTAATGTTGGAAATTTATATTTAAATAAGTAACATTGTAATAATATTTTTTGTTCGTTTGTTGTTTTCTAGTTTTATTTATTTATTTTTCTTTTCTTTCTTTTTTTCTTTTTCTTTTTTTTTTTTCTTTTTCTTTTTTCTTTTATTTGGAAATGTTTGATGTATTCTTGTATAAGAAATAAATAAAAGGTACTATTTCAATTTTGTATCGAAAAAAGAATGAAGGAGAAAACAATGTTTCCTATCTTGTGTTTAAATAAATAATATTGCAGTATCTTAAAAAGGAAAAAAAAAAAAGGAAAAAGAATTGATTAATACTTTATATTAAAATAAATAATATTAGGTAGAGTAATATATATATATATATATATATATATATATATATATATATATATATTTATGTATATAAGATGGAGGAAATAACAAATAAAATTGATAAATAAGAAAAATTTCATGATGAAAGTACGAGATTCGCCACAATCGACGAAGATCAATCTTCCTTATGGGTAAAATGGTGTTAATCGAAAAACGTTTGTACACATACACACAGACACACACATACTACGCACACTTTTGATTTTTACTATCGTACAAATGAGATATTTATGCGCCACCATTTTCTTCTTTCTTATAACAGCTCTTCGCCATTTTTATTGGCATGTATGTATTAAGATATATATATATATATATATATATATATATATATATATATATATATATATATATATATACACACACACACACACACAGAAATACACATTAATGGAAAAGAGGTTCTTTGATATTTGAGAAATTGAACGTCGAATAAACGATACGATCGAGTAGTTATAATTTCATGACCTGACCAATCGAAATAAGATCGATCGATCGATCGATCGATCGAACGAACGAACGAAACGAGATATGCTTTTTCATTTTATTTAACGATATTTCGAATCATCATCAAGAAAAAAAGATTTCCCATTTCACGATATAGATCTTTTCCCGATGAAGGACGAAACGTAACCATTTTCGGGGGAGGGAAGGGAAGGAGAGGGGAGGGGGATTTTAATTCGATATCATATGGATTTATTATACGGGACATTAATCCATAATATTTTAACAAAATCCAACGATCTTTTTAACGATCGTATATTATTTTCAAACGGTAACAAACTATCTAAGTTTTTTAAAAGATGATAATAAATAATAGAGAGAAAAACGAAGAGAATTGTATTTCGAGACGAATGAATGAATTTAATGCAATTGTCTGAAAGAGATAAAAAATTCGATGGATTTTCTTCGTTTATTGGATGAAATCCGAGTTTAGTAAGTTAAAAGAATAAAAGGGAACGAATTTCTCGTTCCCTTTAGAAAGAAGATCGCTATCTATAAGTATAAAGGGCTAGAGAGACAAAGAGAGAACGAGAGAGACAGAGAAAGAGAGAGAGAGAGAGAGAGGGGGAGATTCTTCTCTTGTATTTAAGAGGACAATTTTCATACAAATCCTTAAAATCTAATTCGAAGGAAGAAACTCGATAACAAGTCCTCCCTGATGAGGAAAGATCGATCTTTAAAGATCGATTAGATCCTTCTATTTTTTTTCCTCTTTTTTTTTTTTCTTTTCTTTCCTTTTTTTTTTTTTTTTTTTTTTTTTTTTTTCATCGTTAACACAGCTCCTCCTGATCCACTATTATTTTTATTTTACACGATGAAAGCTCTTAACCATGGAGATTGGTCGATGAATAAATATCAGATTATTTTTAATATTGAAATTTTCAATTTGAACATTTTGTTCAGGATTTAATTTCCAATTCGTAATTTTTGTTTTTTGTTTCTTTTTTTTTTTTTTTATTTTTATTTTTTGATCTTAAAATACGATAGTAGGGGCAAAAAAAAAAAAATAAAGAAACAAGAAAACAAGTTTCTTGACAATTTTATAAAGTCATTCATTTACTCCTCTTTTGCAAAACTTCTCGGTCTAATTTGTTTTCTTTTTAAATTTTAAATATAAAACTACAAAGAAGTTCGAATTTTTGTTTAATTTGGAAAAAGAAAAAAGAAAAAAGAAAAAAGAAAAAAACAAGGAATAAAAATAAAATAGTCTGAAAAAAGGAAAAAAACAAGGCGGAAAAAAAAGAAGAGAAAACCAAAAAAGGAAGGAAGAAAGATCGTCTGTAAAAAAAAAAAAAAAGATTTTAGTTTTGCCATCACCAAAGATTTCTTTAGTAGGTGGAAAAAGGATGTCTTTCGTGATTTCTTATTTTTCATGATCGAAGGACGTGTACAGGATGGAATTGAGATATAAAAAGAAAAAAAGAGAAAAAAAAAAGAGAAAAAAAAGAAAGAAAAAAGGAAATGAGAAGGAGAAGGAGAAGAAGAAGAAGAAGAAGAATAGGAGTAGGAGGACGAAAAAGAGGAAGAAGAGGAAGAAAAGAATTTGAAATCACTTGGCACTTGACGCGAATCGAGTACTCACTCGGTTGCTCAGCTTTCTAAACTCGTTGCAGCAGCTGCGGCTGCTTAAGTGCGAGAGCGTGATACGATTCTAAGTTGTTGGTAGAAGAGGGGGGAGGGGGTCGTCTCGATCGATAGGAGTTTCGAACAAGCGATCAAGACAAAACAGGTCCCATGGCTCGTGATCCGTCGTTTTCTATATCGTTGATCTCGATAGGTCGAAAGACTGACCATATCGCGTGACCGACCAAATCCCTTTCTAAGTTTACACGAATCCTACGTGTCTACGGAGATCTGACCTTTTTACGTTGTTTAAAGGCGAACGTACTAGATATTTTGAAAAAAAAAAATATATATATATATATACAGATTATATTTTATTACCAGAATTTCTCTTCGTGTTAATTGATAATGTATAACACATAACATGTTACATTACTATATTACATTATATTACTATATATCTTTTATTATAATATTTATAAAAAGAAAAAAAAACAAACAAATTAAAAAAGATCTAAGTACTTATTAGAAATATAATGTAGAAAGTAAAATGTAGATATATGAAGTATATAGAATGGGAAAAAGAATGAAACGATCAATAATGATAAAAAAAAATAAATTCTTCTTCTTCTACTTATTATTATTATTATTATTATTATTATTATTGTTATTGTTATTGTTGTTCTTCGCCTTTTTTTGTGTTCTTATATACTTATTGAATCATTATAAAGTACGTATACATTATAAGTGCTACGAAATTGATCTATAATGCATAGCCTTGTTCCTTGTGGTTAATAAATAAAATAAAAAAAAAAAAAAAAAAAAAAAAAAAAGGAAGAAAAGATTACCAGAAAAAAAAAACAAAAAAAGAACACGAGCGAAGGAAGCAAACTCATCGTTTTACATGATCGGCCGTTATAGCGATCGTATCTACCGGAAAACATGCTGCTGCTGCTGCTGCTGCTGCTGTGAAGTCTTCGCAGTTTCGCAAAACATGCATTGTCAGCAAAAAAAATATTTAATGGATGGTTCCCCGGTTGAATTCGACATTCGTAGGTAAGAACCATGAGAATGGCCGAACTGAAATTGTCAGACTTGGCATTTGTACGACGTTCTCTACATCGTGGGGAAGGGGGGCGGGGGGCGGGGGGGTCAGGGAGAAAGGGTGGGATGGTGATGGTGATGTTGTATCCAGTCGAATATTTTGGCCACCGGCCATATTTCTACATATTCGTGGAGAAAAAAAAAAAGAAAAAGAAAAAAACATTTCCTTTTGGATAGCTACGTGAAAAACTATCGTCGTATATTTTATTCTTTTAAATTGTTTCGTTGAACTCTCAAAACTTACGCCGGACTTCCTCTCCCTCCTTGAAAATGGAGAAAAAGAAAAAGAAAAAAGAGGGAAAAGAAAATTTCTCTTCTGAAAATTTTCTTACTTACTATTATATACGTATGTGTGTGTATGTGTGCAATATATTGTTTTATTTCTTTTTATTTAAATATATCGATTTGCAAATAACGATTTAATAAAATATTGAAAGTGATCTTTATTAAAAAAAAAAAAAAAACAAAAAAAAAAAAATAAAGAGAAAATAAGAAACGAAAGGAGACAGATGATTAAAAAAGAAAAATAAAAAGGAATGAAATTTCTGTTCGAAGAATTTTCCTGTTATCATTATTATCATTATCATTATTTTCTTCAATTTTTTTCTTTCTTTCTTTCTTTCTTCTTTTTTTATTTGTTTGTTTTTTTTTTTTTTTTTTTTTTCCTTTTTTTTTTTCTTTTTTACGACACCAAGAGATACTTTGCAAATTCAATATTTCGTTCTATCGTTATTTCTGCGTAAGATAACGGTGGAAAAAAAAAGAAAGAAAGAAAAAAAAAAGAAAAGAGAAAATAAAATAAAAGAGGAACATATAAATTTACGATGTATGAATTTACAAAGAAAGGGTTGTGGTGGGGGAAGGGGAACGGGAAGGGGTGAGTAAAAAAGGGGAACAAATTATGCCTTCTATGCGGTTGTTCGTGAGAGAATAGTTCTCGTTCGACCTTCGACACGCAAACCTCTCTGCAGTGGTCAGACGCACAGCGATAGGGACTTACAGGTGGTCAGACATAGGGTGCAATTAGGTCATGACGATAGACCGGGGGTGAAAAGTTGAGAGAGAGAGAGGGAGAGAGAGAGAGAGAGGATGAGAAAAGGGTGCCACCGAAACTGATTTGAATTTGGAACGATGCCTGTCAACCTCGAACCAGAAACATTTTTTTAACCTGATTTGTTCCTCGATTTGTCATTTGTCCTTTTATAAAACGCTAACATAATATTGTTCTTATAACAATATTGTCGTTTAATCATCGACACTTTATTAATCGCTTCAAATGATTATTATTAATTCATTAATTAATTCGTTCGATTTACGAATTATTCTTATTGGATATGATATATATCATTTTTAAACGTTAGAACACAACTTTCAATTGTTTTCAAATAATAAATAATCGAAAAAGTTAATAAAACATCTTTTTCTTTCTTTTTTCAATCAATCAATCAATCGATCGATCGATCGATCGATCAATCAATCAATCAATTAATCAATTAATTAATTTTCTTTTTCATAGTCTCAAATAATATATTAGACTTAGTCGAATATTTTGATTGTTCTTTTTTTTCTTCCTATATTTTTTTCTTTTTCCTTTTTTTTTCTTTTTTTTTTTTTTCCTTAAATTAGTTTATGGAAGAAAAAAAAAAAAAGAAATATGTATTCCTTTTACATGGCTTTTATTTGTTCGACAAACTTTAGATTCCATTATTATTAACGACAATACACATATTCCAACAAAATATATTTTATATGATTATAAAATTGAATGACAGTTAAGTTTTGCAATTAATTCAAATTTAAATATTAAATATTAAATATTAATAATAATATGAAGTATACAAAACGCACAACTTTATTTAAAAAATTTTAATCATTCCGATTAATAATAATAGTAGTATATTATCGTTTAGAAAAGTCCAATTGAAATTTGAAGATCAGAATGCATAGGTGAACGCATAGGATCGTAATTATTGCTATCATCGAACTCGATTAACGTACTTTACTTGTAAACCCGATTGTTAATAGGAATCGACGTACCGATCATTTGGGAATTCGGACGAACAGATTTCGTGGGGATTAATGGGGTAAACTCGATGCTCGTTATAATCAAGCATGATCGAACATTCTCTCTCTCTCTCTCTCTCTCTCTCCCTCTTTCTCTATCTCTCTCTTTCTATCTATCTGTCTTTATCTCTATATATATATATATCTCTTTCTCTCTTTCTTTGTTCGAGAATTTCCTCGTTATCAATACAATCGATGATTTTAACGTTGAACTCCTCGATCAATGTACATTTCGATCACACCGCAGTTTCGTTCGTTTTTAAAAATTACGCGGTATTATTTCTTTCATTTTTTTTTCCTCTTTTTTTTCTTTTTTTTTTTTCCGTAGTAGATTATTCGAAAGGATGGTCTGCAGACAGACAGGAAGAGAAAGATAGAGAGAGAGAGAGAGAGAGAGAGAGAGAGAGAGAGAGAGAGAGAGAGGGAGAGAGAGAAGAAGAAGAGAGGGGCGGGAGTTATACGTTGGTACGGGGGTGACGGGAATGAAATCGATTCTCCATGGGCATGCGCATAAAGTACGATCCGAAATCACTTTTAATTTAGTTAACTCGTCTTTTGTGCCGCTTAAAACTACGGGGCCACGATGGACATTAATTGGATCCGAGTCGTATAACGAACTCGAAAAAAAATAAAAGAAGAAGAAAAAAAAAAAGGTAAAAAAAGAAAAAGAAAAAGAAAAAAAAGAAGAAGAAGATAAAAAGACGAGCGCTAAGTGTTTATTTATTTATCCTATTTTTTTTCTTTTCTATCTTTTTCTTTTTCTTTTTTTTTTTCTCTCTTACATTTTCACTGTCTCCCATCGATATCGAATTTTATTTTTTACTCGTTTTCCTTTCCTTTCCTTTTCCTTTTTCTTTTTTTTCTCTTTCTTTTCATTTCTTCCCTCTTGTAACATAGATACACATAATACTTATCAATTATATTTATCGATATAACGTTAATGCAATGTGTATTTAAAATATATATCATATATATATAATTATTGATATAATGTTCGTCATAGTCATCATTATCATCATCATTATTATTATAGATGATATATTATTATTAAAGAAGAACAGAGATATATATATATATATATATATATATATATATATATATATATATATATATATATATAAAATTATTTTCAATGTATATAAGCAAAATATGTACAATTCGTGGTATTTAATGAGCGTAACGGATTGGATAATATAATTCTCACTTTAACCATTTTATTAATATGCATTTCGTTTTGTTAACACTTCGCTAGTCGAATATATGCATATGTATAGATATATATATTAGATGATGTTGGTAAAACGACGATCGACGAAAAGAAGATTAGCAAGTCCTCCTCTCATTCTCCTTTTATTTTATCTACGTGTAAATAATTGAGAAGGAGGAGCAATTAACGCGAGAAACGAGATATATACGAGATTCCGTGAGCGTGTTAATCCGTCCTACGGAATAAAGCAATTTAGTTAAACGAAGAAATTTTTACTGACAAGAAACAATGGGTTGTTATCTTTTTTTCTTCCCCACCTACCCCGTCTTCCCCACTCAATTTCTCTCTCTCTCTCTCTCTGTCTCTCGCTCACTCTCTTATTATTATTTTTACGTACATATTTTCCCACAATATGACGACGATGTTATGACTGCTCTCTGCTTCTTTGTTGTATCTAATTTTTTTTTTCTTTCTTTTTTCTTTTTTTTTTTTTTTCCCCTATCTCCCCAATCCTCACCTCCGACTTTATCCCAATTTAATTAAAAGAATCGATTAAATATAAAGACAACAAAGCCAATTACTACGGACATATAAATAATAATAAAAATCTATTATTGAAAATTTATGAGGGATAAAAAAACTATATAAACATTTACTTTCGATACGATATAAAAATTATAATCAATATTATGTATATAATTAATTTCTTTCTCTTTTTTCTTTTTTTTTTTTTTTTTTCGTCATAAAAATGTAAGAAATTATTTGTAATAAATAAGATGGAGATTGTATTAATAGATATTAAATATCGTTTAAGGAAGTAATAGTTACAAGTAGAATCGTATTATTCGTGTCATGTAATTTTCACTTTGGTAAAGAGGAGATATGTATGTATGTATATCGGACATGTGAGTTTTGTTAGACATCATCGTGAACATATCGACAAGTAAGAGATAGCGCACATAGTGTTTACTCGGTTATCTATTTCCGTTTCTCTCCATGGTGATATATTTATGTGACATATGTATGTATGTATGTATGTATGTATGTATGTATGTATGTATATTTATGTATTTGTGAAATCAAGAACACGTATGTATCATCATTCTTCATAATGAATATATTCCTTCCTTCTCTGAGAGATAAAGTGAGCTGAGGAGAGAGAGAGAGAGAGAGAGAGAGAGAGAGAGAGAGAGAGAGAGAGAGAGAGAGAGAGAGAGAGAGAGAGAGAGAGAGAAAGAGAGAGAAAGAAGAGGAGTAGAAGGAGAAGGAGGAAAAGAGAGAGAAAAAAAAGCATATGAGATTTCGTTATAATAAATTAATGCATAAACGTAAATAATGAATACGTAAATACTTCTTACTCCATACAAATCTAATCAAATCATATATCATTATTTATTATTATTATTATTATTATTATTATTATTATTATTATTATTATTATTATTATTATTATTATTATTTTTGTTGTTGTTGTTGTTGTTATTGTTAATGTTGTTGTTATTATTATTATTATTATTATTATTATGATTAATTATTCTTTTTCCCCTGGTATTTTTATCTCATTTTTTTTTTTTTTCAATTTATTATCTTTTTCTTTATTCGATATAAATCTAATTAAATCATTCATACATTATTATTATTATTATTATCATCATCATCATCATCACCTTTTTCCTGGTTTTTTTTTTATTATCTTTTTTTTTTTCTTTTTTCTTTTCTATAACTTATCCGCAATTATAAATCTAATTAAATCATACATCATCGTTCGTTATCATTAATATTTTCCTTTCCTTGTTTAATTTTTCATTCCCTTTTTCCTTTTTTTCTTTTTCTTTTCTTCTTTTCTTTTACTTATCATCTTTTTCTTCCACCAAATAAATTTATTTCGTATACGTCGAAAGAAAAGAAAAAAAGAGAAAAAAAATGAAATAAGAAGTGACTCGTTGTTTGTTTGTTGTCTATCGTAAATGAAGAATCTCTTCTCTCGAAGGAAAGAAGAAAAAAAAAAAAAGAAAAAAGATAAAGAAAAAAAAATAAGTACAGTAAATATACATATATACATACATACATACATACATACATACATAAACACATATGTACATACATATATGATACTTATATATATATATATATACATACAAATGAGAGTTTTAAGATCGGTAGGCTAATTAAACGAACAATTACGGATCTGTAATTAAAGCGTCAGGCATTGTTGCTTCTTTCATTTTCTTATCGTATGAGCTTGCACGTGCGCCCACGCGTGTCGCGTGTATGTACATTCGAGGTGTTCCTTCGTTCGTTCGTTCGTTCGTTCATTCGTTGTTTGGCATCGAGATGAGAAATAGAACATTGTATGCGGAGAAAACGAACCTCGAGGCTCCTTAATTTTGTCTCATTAACGTCTAGAACGTATCTCGCTCATATTTCATTCTCTCTCTCTCTCTCTCCCTCTCTCCCTCCTCTTTCTCTTCATCTTGATCTTCATCTTCATCTTCATCTATATCGTTATCTCTATCTCTATCTCTCCGTATATCTCTCTTACTCACACTCTCTCTTTCTTTATCTCTCTACAAGAGTAAATCTCGACCCAATTGCATCCTATTCTACGCGACAGATGAGTTCTTATTTCTTACGAGTTTATTACTAGTCAGTCGTTGGAAGAAGTACACCGGATAAAAAGAAAAAAAAAAAGAAGGAAAAAAGAAAGATAATGATTTTTTATTTGTTTTTTTTTTTTTCTTTCTTTCTTTTCTTTTCTTTTTTTCTTTTTTTTTTTCTTGTTCTTCTTTTCGTTCAATTTCAATCGCGAATGAAGAAAACTTTATCTGTCAATTTATCTATCAATTTATTCAGTTAAAAATGTAAAGTCACGATTTATTGATCATCAACCGAAATACATTTCTATTGGAAATATCAAGTATCTGTAATCTTAGTTCGTTCAATGATGAAAATTGATAAATGATTAATATAATAATAATATTAATAGTGATTAATATGTACTCATGCATATTGAGATATATGTAAATTTGTATATTATTGAAAAATCATACGAAAGAAAAGGATATTTGTGTCTCAAAAAAAGAAAAAAAAAAAAAAAAAAAAAAAAAAAAAAAAAAAAAACTACAATGCAGAAACGTGCATCGATCGAACAACATTATTTTTCCATTATCTATTAATATATTATTATTAATATATTTATTATTAATTATCATCATTATTATCTATTAATATGTCAATGTGATATTCTCACGAGTAGATTATTTCATACACATATATTTTATTGTCGGATTTCAATCGGATTTTCAACGCCTCTTTCTATCATCGATATAATAACTCGTATGATAATTACCGTGTCGTTTGTAACTATCGAGGGGACCATTCCTCCTCCTCCTCCCCCGCCTCCTCCTCCCCCTCCTCCTCATTGATCATCGAGATGCTAATCCACGATTAATTGGTTCCTTTCGAGAGATAGGCCATTTCAAACGAACCGCTTTAATTTTAATTGGCCGCTTGTTGTTGTACCCGGTTAAATCATTATCGCTCAATGAACTCTAGATCTATATAGTTGTATATACACACACGCATACATAAATACACACACATGTATGTACATATATTTATATATGTACACACATATATGTACACATAAATTATAAGAGACTTGTCTTCACTCGGACTTTCTCGACGATTTATTTTATTAATCCCGTTAATGAGTTTCTAACGCGCGAAACTTCGCGAGTCATTGCTCTGATTGATAAGAAGCGAAAATTTCAAATGGAAAGCCGCGGAGATTTACTTGATTATATTCATTCAACTATACATACATATATATACATACATATATATATATATATATATATATATATATATATATGTAATGCTAGTATTATTTTAAAAAATAGTTAACATACAAAATTTGCACAATTTTTAAGATACATATTATCGTTTAGTTCTCTCGCAAATTTGTTTTGCTTCGACTACATGTATGAGATTATCTTTATTAAAAAACAATATTTTCTTTTTTGTTTTGTTTGTTTTTTTCTTATAACTTACAAATTGATCGAAGTACGTAGATAGATTCGTTCTTTCAATTCGTAGATAAGAGAACGAAGAAGCAAGGTTTCGATCGATATCGAATTATTTTTATTTCTTGCAACCGATCGATCCGTAATATTAAATAAATCACAAACAATGAGCCAATCGCCATCGACCGTTTATTATTAAATATTCTAGATATATTCGAAATAAAGTTCTCTTTTGGTTGGTCGTATAACTTTCATATAATTTATTAGTTTGTTATTTATCGAATAATTCTTGTTCTTTCCTTTGTCTCTCTCTCTCTGTCTCTCTCTCTACCTCTCTCTCCCTCCGTCTTCACGGTTTACAAAGAAAAAAAAAAAAAAAAAAAAACAAAAAAAAAAACAAATGATTTATATCCTACGACGAATAATTAATATGAATCATTAAGAGAATTCGATTACTTCGTGTCGAGTTAAAATTGTATAAAGAAATTTCTTGTTCTTTTTTTCTTTTTTTTTATTCCTTTTCATTTTGTTTGCTTGTTTGTTCGTTTGTTTTTGTTTTTTACGAGTAAAAAGTTACAATCAAGCATTGTCGGAAATGTAATACACAATATTTGTATCAACAATTCCACGGAAGATTGATCGAGACGAAAAACTGAAAGCGTAACAGGTATCTATCAGCTGGACAGAATAATGGATTCATGTTTAAACATACGAATTTCTAAGTTTATATGTAAATCTGATGAAACATATGAATAGAATATGTGATATGCATTCCTTTTGATCCAACATTCGATAATTTCAATTTTGTTTAAACGAGGAGATTAATATCAATAGAAGGAATTATTATAATT
>NC_062209.1:2569553-2577053 GCF_912470025.1 Vespa velutina
GATTATTCTTTTTTCACAGACCATATCTGTTCGAAAGTAACAAAGAGAATTACGAAAATGTAAAAAAAAATGTTCAATAATAATAATAATAATAATAATAATAATAATAATAATAATGATGATAAATAATGGGTTAAAAAAAATTATCAATTGTAAATAATAAATAAAAGAGGAAAAAGTGACAAAAGAGAGTGAGAAAGAGAGAGACAGATAGAGATAGATAGAGAGAGAGAGAGAGAGAGAGAGAGAGAGAGAGAGAGAGAGAGAGAGAGAGAGAGAGAGAGAAAGTGAGAGAGATTGGTTAGATCGGAACGTCCGGACGTTCCGCAAACGATCGCCGCAATAGACCGATTAACGAGATGCAAACTGCCTCGGTGAAAAAGTTCCGTTTATATCCAAGTGACGATTAACATCGTTGTGTTTACTCTATGGAAAATCACATTCGGATTCGACAATTATCGAACAAACCTCTAGGAAAATGATTTAGTTGGATGGTTGAACGCCAACGTGAGAACGATGAAACGAATTACGGTATACGATTTTTAATTATGTATACGTATCAAGAAAAATTTAATTCAATTGTTAAAACACTATATATATATATATATATATAACATACGTATGTGCGTGTGTGTTTGTTTGTGTATATAAAAAGAAACTAATTGATTTGTCCAATGCTAACGACGTACAAATTAATTTCAGTTAAAATTAATCGACCATACTTTAATTATTTATTATTATAATATATCTATATATTAATAATACATTATACATATACACATACATATATACATATATATATATATATATATATATCTAATTATTTTATTATTATAATAATTATTGATAAATAAAATATATTTTACTTATCAAATTTGCAATGAATTTTTAGAAATAAATAAATAAATAAATAAATGAATGAATGAAAAGTGAAGTGAAATGAAATAAAATGAAATGAAATATAATAAAGCGAAATGAAAAAGGAAAATGGTCGTAGTCTCTTATCGTTAGCATTATTTAAACCCAAAGGCTATATAAGGGAGTCGAGACGGGAACACCGAGTCAAGTAAAGCTGGAATTGGCATTTCCTTTGGCTAAAGTGGAATGCATTGTTTCTACGTGTCACGTTGCACACGATCATTCTCTCACAGAAGTAAAGCTCCCGCGCTTTAGTCTCGGACGACGTTATTTCGCGAAGGATTTTCTATCGAGCGTGGAAAATTCTTGTTGAAACGAAACAGGAAAATAACAAGCGACGGAAAATGGGAAGGAGGGCCCAGAAAGAGAGAAAGAGAGAGAGAGAGAGAGAGAAAAGGTGGGGAGGTGGGGGGAAAGATGAAAAAGGATATTTTTCTTCTCTTCCTCTTTTCCGTGCCGTCAATCTTTTATTTCATCTTTCAAAGAGAGAGAGAGAGAGAGAGAGAGAGAGAGAGAGAGAGAGAGAGAGAGAGAGGGAGAGAGAGAGAGAGAGAGAGAGAGAGAGAGAGAGAGAGAGAAAATCAAATGTTTGGATTTAAAAAAAAAAAAAAAAAAAAAAAAAAAAAAGGAAAGAAAGAAAGAAAATAAAAAATAACAAAAAAGAAAAATAAGAATAAAAAAGAAATATTTTTCTGGTACGGCGTTGTAACCGAACATTTGAGAATGTTTTGATGATACTTAAAACAAATTTTTGCATAAAGAAATTTCTTGTGGCGACTGAAATAAACATGAAAATAAATTGCAAAGGGTTAAAACATCCTTACAGAAGAGTACTCGTACTTCGTAACTTTTCCAAAAGAACCGGATACTTTTCCATCGTCTAAAGAGAGAGAAAGAGAGAGAGAGAATGAGAGAGGAAACGGCTCGTTTTAAATGCTCGGAATCTCGCAAGGGGTCACGAAGTTGCGTAGAGTAATTAAGAAACTAGGTTAATTATTCATCTCGCGAGAAACCTTAAAAGCTTGGATTGGAATCACTCGGTTCGTCCTTCTTACCTTTCCTAATTTCTTCTTTTTTTTTTTCCCCCATATCTATTTGAAAACGGTCAAGTAGTTTTCGAAGAAAAGGAAAAAAAAAAGAAAAAGAAAGAGAAAAGAAAAATAAATAAAATAAAATAACATAACATAAAAATCGAACATCGAAAAAGACAAGACAATGTCTATAATAATTTCATCGGTTATACCTTTTTTCGTCGTTTTTCTTTTTTTTTTCGATTTTTTAAAAAATACAAGATAAAAAAGTGGATCGGAAAAGAATCAAAATGTCTTGAGTAAGATCGAAAAGATTCAAATAATATCGAATAGGATCAAATAAAATCGAATAAGATTGAATACGATCGAATAGAATTGAAAGGAATTGAAGAAAAAAAATCGAATAGAAACGAACAGGATCAAATATTATAGAATGGGATAAAAAATCAACTCATGGAATGTTCGGATCGGTTCGGTCCAATTCAAATGGATCGGATAAGTTCAGATATTTTCGAATATTTTTTTGCTATTTTCAGCGATCTTTGACAATCCTCAGGTATACACATACACACACACACACACACAAACACATACATATCAAATTCGATCCATAAATTCCTACATGTAAAAATTTCGAAATCGTAATTTTTTTCTTTTTTCTTTTTTGTTTTTTATTTTTATTTCTTTTCTCCTACTTCGTTTCGCCTCACAAAATCCAATTATCTTGCTTGATATTCTAATGGCCTTCTCTGATTGAACACGTCAGTTAAAACGATTTAATATAAGAAAGTTAGATGAAACGGAACAAACGAAGAAGGCAAACGAATGTCACGAGAGGAAGTTAACTCGCATAAGTTGAGATCTCGGGTTTAAGCACGCCCTGAGAAATCGTGCTTTGGCCTTGAAATTTAAGGCGTATAACGACATTATCGTTCCAGGGTTGACAGCTTGAATGCATGGAATGTTCATACGTCGTAGCTGATATCTTCACGTTTCATGAGCCACGTGTGAATGAACTTTAGACCACAGAGAAAGAGAGAGAGAGAGAGAGAGAGGGGAAGAGAGAGAAAGAGAGAATTTACAAAAGAGCCAACGAATTTCATGCCTCGTAGCAAAGCTTTCGAGGAATTTCATTTCCGCGTCAGGTTTTTGTTACATGAAACATTATACGCCTTCTACTTTTCCAAAAAAAAAAAAAGAAAAAAAAAATAAAAAAATAAATAAATAAATAAATGAAAGAAAAAGATAAAGAATGTTATTGTTGCATTTAATAAAAATTAACGAGAGAGAAAGAGAGAAAGAGAGGAATTAGAAGAAAAAGAACTAATATAGATTGCAAAAAAAGCAAATAAATAAAAAAGAAAAGGAAAAGAAATTAGAAAAAAAAAAAAAAAAGGAAAGAAAAAAAAACCGTAAAAGAAGCTCGAAGTTACCTTTGTTGCTTCGATGTTATTCATGAAACATTATCGATTTTCCAAACAATGTGGTTCTATCGTTTCTGTCACCAAAATGAAAGCTCGAAAATTCACAACACCCGTCTCATTGATCGTCCCACACATAAAATACAATACATACATACATATATACATTTTCTCTAAGAGAAAATATGATAACGTTATAGTTATCGACGATTGTAAAGCTTTTAACATTTTTCTTTTAGTTTTGTTTCAATCATATTATATATTACGATCTCATCGAAAAATATCGATTTATATATATTTGAATCCATAAATTCGAATATATTTATTGATTTTATTCTTATATCGAACATTGAATTGGTTATTGAATAAAATCGATATAAATTTTGATCTCTGAAGAATCGAAAACAAAAAAAAAATATATATATATATATATATATATAATAAAAATAAAAAGAAGAAGAAGGAATAAAACCAATGAAATTCGAAAATAAGGACTCACACGAATAGATTTTATTTCGCGCCAAAAATAATAATCTATCTCAGGAATATTTTTCAATGATATTATTTAGACGATAAATAATAATAAAAAACAAGAAATATGATATTATTTATTTTAGATATAATATGTTAATCATTTTTTACAGTGCAAGAAAAAAAAAGAACAAAAGAAAAGAAAAGAAAAGAAAAGAAAAGAAAAAAAAAGAAAAGAAAAAAAATATTATCGCAGACTCATTTATATTATACAGATACAAAATATCAAGTACGTCCTATGTTATTATTTCATTACGATATGTAATTTAATGAAGAATACTTGTTGAATATTTTCGAAATGAAAAAAGACAAAATTATATCGGTATTATTTCTATTAAATAATAAATTAAATAAATAATTCCAAGCCCATTTACTTATTGGCCAATCCGATATTACGATGAATAATGTGGAAAAATCAATATTTTATATTCCCATCTCATTCGTCATATTCCTGACATTTAAAAAATAAAGAAAGAAGAGACAGAAAGAGAGAGAGAGAGAGAGAGAGAGAGAGAGAGAGAAATAGTAGAAGGAAATAAAAATAAAAATAAAAATATCGATTAGTAACTAACAATAAACCAAATGCCATGAGATATCGAATAAAAACAGATAACAATCTGTATTTTCTCTTTCTTTCTCTCTCTCTCTCTCTCTCTCTCATCTTTCTCTGGCGAAACAAATTACTCCACGCTTAACGAACGACATTACGGATGTTTCTAATTAGTAATTACTTTCGCGGAAACTTCCAATCGGAATGTCGACTCTCTCTCTCTCTCTCTCTCTCTCTCTCTCTCTCTCTCTCTCTCTCTCTCTCTCTCTCTCTCTCTCTCTCTCTCTCTCTCTCTGTCTCTATCTGTCTCGTTCGCGTGCTAACTCGTAAGAAAAGTGTTCAGGAATGATTCTAACGTGCTATTCGAATCGTACAGATGTTCGAAACTAATGTAATTTGAAAAGTAAGACTTGTCGTTAGACTTTTTATTTTTCGAAAGGAAGGAAGAAAAAGAAAAAAAGAAAAAAAGAAAAGGAGAAAAAAAGAAAAAAGATAAATAAAACAACAAGTAATCGAAATGATATTAATTAAATCGATAATCAATGATAAAATTATTTTTAAGATATTTAATTTCTATCGACTGTTTCCTATCGTAATGTCCTTTTACTCTTACTTTTCTAATATCGAATGATCGAAGAAGGACGATTGTTCCTTTTAAATATATAAGTGATTCGTATCTATTTGTTTATATAGATATATATGTGTGTATATTTAAATACATTCAGCGCACACGTACATATAGACTTACGCATACACATGCCTCTAGGCATGTACGTTCTCGTGAATCTATTCTCGTGAACTTGATTTACTGAAGGAGATAGAAATTTTATTACTTGGATACGACGAAGACGACGACGACGAAGACGACGACGACGACGACGTCTTTCGAACGTAACTCTTGCATTATCGTCAACACCGACGGGGCTTCTATTACTCAAAGGTGAAATTTTACGTTAGGATAAACGCGTTTATATAATACAAATAATCTTCGAAGAATAAATTGAAAATTTCACGCTAATTTTTATGATACTTATAATATCTACAGACACGGAATTGAGAACAACAATCGTTCTTCTCATTTAAATTATTGAATTTATAAAGAGAGAGAGAGAGAGAGAGAGAAAGAAAAAACAAAAAGATAAAGCAAAAGAAAATTTTCTAATCGAATTCTAATCAAATTCATTAGGAATTAATTTTTCCACCAATATCTACGAATCGTTTAATTATTTATGAATTATTTAAGCGACAGAGAAAAAAATAAACAATAAATAAATAAATAAAAAATGAGAAATGAAATCACACAAATCCATTAATTAATCTCATTTATAATTATTTAATTCATCCAAAAAAAAAGAAAAAAAGAAGAAGAAAAAAAAATCTAATAAAATCATACAACCTCACTCACTTTGAGTTTATTTTCAACATCTACGTACACGCACGCATGAGTAACGATAATTCAATTTATAAATTGTTCGTAAAAAATATTATATATACAAAATCAAAATCAAAAAAAAAAAAAAAAAAAAAAAAAAAAGCTAAAAGAAAAGAGTTTTAATAATGCAATAAAATTTGTAAAGCTTATGTTCAATTTCGACGATCGAACGATATGTTAATATATATATATAATACGTACATAGACGTCACATAGACGAAGAAAAAATCTTTTTTCTATGATCATATTACGATAATTGCTTTTCGAAACAGAAGAACTATGAAGGGCATACATATATAACTTTCTTTCTTTTTTTCTTCCTCTCTCTCTCTCTCTCTCTTTCTCTCTTTCTCTCTTTTTCTCTTTCTCTCTTTCTCTGTCTTTCTCTTTCTTTCACTCTCAACCCCTCGCGATTCCTCTATGATAAAAGATTGATAAGGACACGCAAACGAACTCGCGACGTGTCCCGGATCGATAAACGACACTCCTACACTCGTCAATTTCTTTCCTATATTTCTTTATATACTCATACATTCATATATACATACATACATACATACATATATCATACATATATACATACATACATAGAGATATATACATACATAGCAAGTTAGAGCAATAGTTATAAACGAGAATAATCGAATGATACAGTTGCCTTTATTTTTTATCGATCATTCTTTTCTTTCTTTCTTTCTTTCTTTCTTTCTTCTTTTTCTTCTTTTTTATTTCTTTTTATTTTTTGTGTATTAGAGAAAAATCAAATGTATACGTACACAGTTAAACACATATAGACGCGCATATATATATATATATAAAGGACTGACGAGTCATTATTTATTACAAAATTTTTACGATAGAATGAAAAATTAAAAAAAAAAAATAAAAGAGAGAAAGGAGGGTAAGGAATAAAGGAAAAGAAAAAATTCGAGAGTTCTCGAAGAAATCGAAAAAAAAAAAAGAAAAAGAGAAAACAATATTTCTCTTTTACTCTCTCTTACTCTTTCTCTCTCTCTCTCTCTCTCTCTCTCTCTCTCTCTCTCTCTCTCTCTCTCTCTCTCTCTCTCTCTCTCTCTCTCTCTCTCTCTCTCTCTCTCTCTCTCTCTCTCTCTTTTATTCTCATCTCGTTGTGCAGAAATTCAATTTTAAGGGAGTAAGCGCAGTAGAATATGACAAGAGTTTCGCGCGCACGCAAGATGTATATACATATATACATACATACATTCATGTATATATATATATATATATATATACGTAAGGTACATAAGTATGTAGATATATATACATACATATATATATATATATATATAAATATATAGGTACTATATACATCGTAGAAAAGTGGAACGGCCCGGATCCGGTCCAAGAAAGGAGCAAAAAGGGTGTCGGTGGACTCGGCCGATAAAATAGGAACCTCCAACCATTTTCTACGTTATATATATATATATATATATATATATATATATATATATATATACACGTAAGATTTCTTTGGTCGTAAGACTTAGCGCGCTTTTCTTTTGCGAGGAAAATGTATTCGGGCATAGAATTTAAATTGGGCAAAGGTGGTGTGTTCCTCGAAAAAGGTTATATGGGTCACGTTTCTAAACCTTTATT
>NC_062209.1:2579553-2586530 GCF_912470025.1 Vespa velutina
TTTCGTCGAAATGGCTTTCATCAATACGAAAAAAACGATACGAAAGAGAGGGGGAGAGAGAGAGAGAGAGAGAGAGAGAGAGAGAGAGAGAATGGTACGTAAATACAATCGCAATGGGAAAATGAAAACGCTTATTTCACATTTATTTTTATTTTTTTATCTTATTTTCTTTTTCTTTTCTTCAATTTTTCTATCATTTATTTATTTATTTATTCAATTTAAAAACGTTTCCCGCGTTCTTTTCTTTTCCCCTCTAATTTTTTATTTCAACAGTTTTATAATCGGCCGAACGAACGAAGAAAACATGTTCTTCTTTAACTTCTTCCACCTTCTTTTTTTTTTTTCTTTTTTTTTTTCGTTTCATTCGATCGATGATAATGAATAATTAGCGTGTTTACCCTCGTGTCACTAAGGGTGGATTACTGACGACGTAGGGTATACAAAAGAAAAGAAAAAAAGAAAAAAAAAAAAAAAGAACGAACGAACGAAAGAAATAAATAAAAAAATGAAAACGATCGTGATTGTACTCTAAGAGACCATACAATATACAATATACATATATATATATATATATATTTCTATCATTTTAATATATATCTATTATATATATTTAATACGTATAATTTCGAATTGAATTATATATGTACTTACGTACATACGTACGTATATTTACGTAGATCTATACTTATTGGTAAATTCGTAATTTCAATACGTTGAAACGTTGTCAATAATTACTTGACAAATCCCGTTTGTTTCGTCAAATCTAAACATAAATTGTTTTATCTTTGAATTATCGATAACGTGTTATTTCCTCTAATTGTTTAATCAAACAAGAGTTAGACAATATCATAATAATAATTCCTCCGTTCTTCTATCGAATATATATATATATATATATATATATTCGATTGTTTAAAATAAATCAATGTCGTTTATATTAATTTTATTATTTTTTATTTAAATAAAGGAATAAATATTAATATATTATATATGTAATAATATAATATTGTATTCTATTGTATTAGATCGATTTAATTTTTAAAGAAAGGAAAAAGAAAAATTATTTTATATATAATATTAATATATGTATATATATATATATTACATGTATGTTATTTCTTAATTACTTTTTTTTTCATTTGTTGACGTAAATAGTCATCAAATGGACAAATCGAAACTTGCGTAATTCTCTTTTTACGATTATTTAATCGGACTATCAATAAATAATATTTACGAGATAAAGAAATGTGAAAAAGTTTGAAATTTGTATAATGAAAAACATTAGAAGCAAACTGGCATCTAACTTTTCTACAAACATATATTTATTTATACGTAAGTGATTGACAATATCGTAAATAGAAGCAACATTCGTAACAAAGTGCAACATTCTAACTAATCATTATATATTGCATTAATTTGGAGATGGGATTGACACTTCCTAGAAAATGAAATTTTCGTTAATATTATCGTTAAGTGAAAAGCGTTTCTCTTGTGGTCAATAATGTCATAATAAAGTATATAATATAATAATATAGTCTTTTAGCCGTTCATATATATCCTACATATGTATATATATATATATATATATATATGTGTGTGTGTGTACGTGTGTACTAAATATCTTAAATATATACATATATTATATAACATAAATAATTATTATAATTTCATATATATAAAATCGAATTATAGAAAGTACATAAGAAATAGAAAGGACAGACTTAGAATAAAACATAGATAATAGTTAATAAAGTTTGAACGTGACATGAAAACATAATAATTTCCTTTCTTCCATCGAATTAACTCGAACACAATTGGGAAATCAAAGAAACAAAGTGATTGATCAATCGATCAATTGATCGTATCGATCCATTCGATGCAAAACGATTTTCCTTCCTTTGTTCATACTACTACTGTCTTTCTTATTCACATACATGTATGTATGTATGTAAGTATATATTTATATATACATATATATATATTTTTTTTCTCCTTCATACCGACTAAACACTGCTAAAGAGATAAAAGAGAGAGAGAGAGAGAGAGAGAGAGAGACAGAGAAAGATAGAGAGACTTTACTTTGTATCTATGTATTTATTTATTTATTTATGTATGTATACATGTATATACGTACGTATGTACGTACATAATACGACACATGCGCGTAAACGGTGATTCATTGCGCAATATGTCGTGTTACATAATGACATCAGGTGAGCGCGTGCTCCTACATTTCCTGACCTATATTTTTTCACCTCGACAGTTTTTCTCCTCCCCTCTCCCTCCCTGCTCGCCTCCCGAATCCCCTCGAAGAGTAATAAAATAAAGGATTACAAAAAAGAAATACAAAAAAAGAAAAAAAAAAGAAGACTCAAACAAAATTTTTTTTCTTGAAAAAAAAAAAAAGAAAGAAGAAGAAAAATAAAACAATTATCGCGTTAAAATGATTACAAGTACGTACACGTAAATGATATATATATATATATTTATATAATATATATATATATATATATATATATATATATATATACTTTTATGTGTTGTATATAACGATGAAATAACGATGAATGGAGGAAAAGGATATATTCATCATCGTTAATCTAAAGAGTCAATCTAGGGTTCTCTCTCTCTCTCTCTCTCTCTCTCTCTCTCTCTCTCTTCCTTTTTCAAAACATAAAATGTTTTCTCTTAAATGCTTATCTCTTTCTCGTGAATGAACACAGGTAGGAAAAATTCGTACTTAATTCATAAAAAAAAAAAAAAAAAAAAAAAAAAAAGAAAAAAAAAACAGAGAGAGAGAGAGAGAGAAAAAAAAAGAAGAGAGAAGAAGTTTATGAAAAGAAAAGAACTCGATTTGTCTCTTCAAACGAATTCATTTAATTATTTGACATTTTCCCCTCTTTTCTTTCTCTCTCCGTCTTCTTGTTTTTCTTTTGCAACGCCCAATTACGAGGGATCCTATATGATAAGACAAGATAAGGAAAAAAGAATGAATATTAAAAAAAGAAAAAAAAAAAAAGAAAGAAAAAGAAAAAGAAAAAAATGGAAGAAACGAAAGAAAATACGAGAGAGAAGATTATAAGAGTTTTTTTCTTTTTTCTTTTTTTTTTTTTTTTCTTTTTTTCTAATCAAGCGAAATAATAATATTATTATTATTATTATTATTATTATTATTATTATTATTATTATTTTTCTTTCTTTTCACTTAGTTTTAATTTACTTTATTACAAATTGATTTTTCCAATCGAGCGACTACATATCTGTTTCCCTTTTATTTCCCTGTCATTTTCTCTTCTCATTTTCCCTTTCCCTTTCCCTTCTTCTCCTTTTTCTTCCTTTTTGTATTAATACCTTATTTCAAATATATTTTTTCAACTCGTACACTCGTGATAATTTCACGATGTTATTGTTCCTTAAAGAAAAAATATTCGATAGTTACCACGGATAATATTTTAAATAGAAAAATATTCTTTCAATGTTGAATACAATGTCTTGCACAAAAAAAAAAAGCATAAATTTGATTTACCAAAAAAAAAAAAAAGAAAAAGAAAAAAAAGAAAAACGGACGAACGCCGTTTTTTTTCTTTGTAAAAGTGTCGAATTTGCGATGCGATGAAGCTGTAAAAATAATAATAATAATAATAATAATAATAATGTGCAATTGCAAGCGCAATTGTAAGTGTTAAAACTCTTGATTACAATATTATCGCATTTTCTTTTCTTTTCCTTTCTACTTCTTTTCTTTTTCTTTTTCTAATATAAGCTGACATTCGAATTGCAATAAAGAAGTTTTCGAAGGACGATAAAAATAAGAAAAGAATAGAATGAACAATAGACGAAGAGGAACAAGGACTGAATCTTATTTATTTTTCGCATAACTCTTTTATAATACTACGTATGTATGTATAAACTCGTTCTTACTCGTGTTAAATGCATTCGTTCGATATGCTTTTTTAATATCGAAAAGTTCGGTTTTACGATTCGATATATTTGCAGTTTGCTGGTTTTTGTAGAAGGACAAACACACACACACACACACACATATATATATATACGCATATGCACAAATTCGCATGCGCGCGCATTATTCCGAACGCCCGTTTATATTGGAAATGATACCCTAGGAAAAATTCGGTCAAGGACAAAAAAAGGAATTGTTTGAAACGTTACCATCAAGCCGAAAGAATTATTTTCAACGAGCACTTCAAATATATTAAGTATGTATCATATTGACCTTTTATTAAAAAAATTTTCATCGCACATTAAAAAAAAGAATCCGAACGATCGAACAATTTCGATTGGAATAATATGCCCTTTGTCTTTTAATTTTTTTTTTCTTTGTTCTTTTTTTTTTTTTTTTTTTTTTTTTATTTTGTAAATAGATAGGATCAATAAAAAGAGAGTGCGAGAGAGAACTCTCAAAAAATTTATCCCTTTCTAAATGAGTAAAAAACAAACTGAACAATACGTATTAATCATTTAATTTCGTTTTTCTTTTTAATACTACAATCTCTGAAGAAATAAACCGTGTGAAAAAAAAAGAAAAAAGAAAAATAGAGGAGAGAGAGAGAGAGAGAGAGAGAGAGAGAAAGAAAAGGAGAAGATATTATCGTATCTTAAATGCAAATTATAATGGAATTTATTTCTATTCGATTCTCTCACAATTAATCGCAAAAATATTTCTCAGATAAGGTAAGTGAGGTACATTTTCTTCGTCGAATTAAATAGAGACAAATGAGTGATTTTTTTTCTGTTTTGTTTTTCTTATACAAAGGCAAATTTATCAGACCGTGTTGAATCAAAACCGTGTAAAAAACAAAAAAAAAAAAAGAAAAAGAGATGAAAATATTTCCTCGAAAACAAAAAAAGAAAAAAAAAAAAAAAGAGAGAGAAGACAGAATTATATTTAATGTAAGTACATTTAATACCATTTAATAAGTAACATTTATTATTATAATTATGCAAATTGAATTCACAATAATTCAAATGACAAACTTACAATGACATCTACTTAAAATAGAAGGTTAAAGGATACTTCTATAATTGTGAATTAATTTCTATACTTAATATATATAATAATAATAATAAATATAAATATAAATGCACGTACACGTACACGCAAACTGATAATAGATAAATATAAATAAATTCTATGCTTATTTGACCTGATTATATAATTATACATATATAAAGACGTATACATTTCATATGCTCGATAAAAAGTCGTAAATGAAAAAAAATTATTTCTTATAAGTCAGTAGGCGCCATTTGCGGTTAACGTTAAACGGTAAATAATGCAACGTCCTAAGTATCTCGAAGAGAGGAAATAAAGTATAGGGATCCGGTAATTGCACGGCAATTACGTTTTCTTTCTCGTCGCGCTCCGTTTTCCTTACCTTTCCGTCTATCTTCTTATCATTTTTACCCTCCTCCCTCTCCACCCTCGCCCCCTCCCACGGCCCACCACTCCTCCTCTTCCATAGTTCCTTCATTTTCTTCGTCTTCTTTTTCTTCATCTTCTTTTTCTTCTTTTTCTTCGATACGCACGATATAATTTTTAATACAATACATACATAAGTATGATATTATGTTGGCGTAACAAACAATTCGCATGTACGCGTGAAAGAAATATTATTTTCTTTTCTTCTCTTTTCTTGTCTTTTCTTTCTCTTCTTTTTTTCTTTATTTTTTTTTTTTTTTTTTTTTTTTTTTTTTTTTTGTTTAAATGCACTTGGCACGTGTTAATTTTCCTCCTTAAAGTACATTTAACAATATAAACAATAGAAATAATCCTTTGTAAGTAATAAATCGGTATATAGCGACAATTGTGATTAAAATGATTATGTATATTTAATTATGTAAGGAATAGAAATAATCCTTTGTAAATAGTAAAATGGTAATACTATGATCTTATCAAGAACATCTCGATTTGTCGTAATAAGATATCGAAAGAGTTGAATAGATAGATAGATACATAGATGTACAGATAGATAGATAGATAGATAGATAGATAAAGATAGATAGAGAGAGAGAGAGAGAGAGAGAGAGAGAGAGAGAGAGAGAGAGAGAGAGCTTACACGAATCAAAATCCCATGAGAAAGAAGAAAAATAAAATGAAAGGAAAGACGAACATATTGGAAAGAGTTGATCACGTATCTTAAAAAAAAAAAAAAAAAAATAAAAATAAATAAGAAAAAAATAAAGAAAAGAAAGAGAAAGAAAAAAGAAAAAGAAAAAAGATAAAAAGAAGAGAGATAATCCTCGCTTCGATCCTTCTTTCCTTTTATTTTTTTCTCTCTTACCCGTCCCTCCTCCACCATAGATATTATCTACAGACCGATTTTAAATGTCGATCCTTTCGTATTGGCCGACCCATTTTAAATCCCGAGAGATTTATTTTGAACTCTAAGAAAAATCGATTTAAACTCAAGGTCTCTCTCTCTCTCTCTCTCTCTCTCTCTCTCTCTCTCTCTCTCTCTCTCTCTCTCTCTCTCTGTCTCTATCTCGCTCTATCTCTATCTCTCCCTCTTTTCTCTACTTTGATTCACCGTAATGAAAATTTTATCAAAACTTTCATAATTTTCTTCACGCACACCGTCACACTCCTCGCATTGACTTGGGTTGATACTAATATAAAAAAAAAAAAAAAGAAAGAAACAAGAAAATTAAAAAAAAAAAAAAAAAAAAAAAAGAAACAAATAAAATGAAAAAGAGAATGGCTTCTTGCATTCCCCATCTCATTTCTTTCTTTCTTTCTTTCTTTCTTTCCTTCTTTCTTTCCTTCCACATACTTTAACCTTTATCCCAGGTTGCTCTTTATCCTAACGGAATTCTCAATTTCGTTGGTCGCGCCCACAAAGGCTCGACGAAACGGCTCTTATCGTCCTTGCCCTCGATCCTTAGTCCTCCGTCTCTCCCTCCCCCCTCCCACTTCCCCCCGTCGCCGACCACTCACCACCTTACCACTTTTCTCTCTC
>NC_062209.1:2587032-2599532 GCF_912470025.1 Vespa velutina
ATAACATACTTAATATGGCGTTCAAGGTAAGGAAAAGATAGTAATAAAGTACCTTGTTGTATACAACAACGTTTATTGTTAGAGACTTACAATGACGCTCTAACATGAGCCATAAACCTTTCTAAGTTCTTTTCTTTTTCTTCATCGATATAGAATAAAAATATAGGATTATGAAATTCATGCGAACAACGTGGGAGAAGAAAAAATAAGAAGAAAATAGACGATGAAAAAGAAAAAGAAAGAAAGAAAGAAAGGAAAAGAAAAAGAAAAAAGAAAGACAAAGAAAAAGACAGAGGAACGTGGAAAATCTCGAACCAAGTTCGCACGATTTAAAGACTTTTCTCTCTCTCTCTCTCTCTCTCTCTCTCTCTCTTTCTCTCTCTTTCTTTCTTTTTTTTTTATCTCTTTTACTATCTCCGTTCATCGAACAAACGATCAAGATGATCAAATATTCAGGAGTAAGAAGAGAACCCAGGATCGAAATTCTGTGTTGGGATTATTCAAAGGCAATTCGGTAAAGAGATCTTAGAAAAGTGGAACGAACGAAAGATCTTATAAGAGAGTTTTCCTTTTCCCAAGGGAGTTAGTTTACAATTAGATTAAAGTTATTTTCACTGATCGTTTCAGATTAGTTTCGATAAAGAAAAAGAAAAAAAAAAAGAAAAAGAAAAAAAAAAGGAAAAAAAAAAGAAAGATTCTATTTCTTTATCCATGTAAATCGATGAAAATTTATCATTTTATTTCATCCAATAAAATATTATTTCTATCTCATGGCGTGATACCTCAATGACAATATCAAAAGAAAATAAAAACAATTATCATGTAAATAATTTAATGAAATTAAAATTAAAATTACGAGGTAAGATGAAAGTAAGATAAAGAAGAAGAAACAAAAAAAAAAAAAAAAGAAAGAAACTAAAAAAAGTATTTGTAGTAAAAATTAATGTAAAAGTGAAAAATAATGAAAAATGAAAAAAAAAAAGAAAAGAGAGAAAAAAGAAAAAAGGAAAAAGATCGAAATGATTCGTATAAATTTCTATATGAACATGACAAGAACGTTGAGATTATCATAATTATTAACGACGAAACGATGTTTTACCCCATTTTTTTTTCTCTTTTTTCCCCGCCCCCGTCTAACCAACCTCCCTCCCTCCCCCTCCCCCTCACCCCATTATTTCTGTTCTCATTTCTGAACGACCTTCGTTTATATCTACTTCCCAGCTGGCCAAGGAAATTACTTTGAGACGTTAGTCGAATAGTTAGCAACTGTTAAGATACTAGAAATGGCAAATGATGATAGTAAAGCCAACGGTAGCTCGTTGCGAGGTCGTTCTTTCATTTCCTGAAAAGCTTCAGCTTGCGTACGACTCACAGAAGGGAAGAAAAAAGAAAAAGAAGAAGAAGAAGAAGAAGAAAAAAGAGAGAAGAAAATTCTCAAGGTTTTATCATGGACGCTTGAAGAAAGAAGATTCTGCGCAAGTCCTTTTATAATCCCAGAGGAACGTTCACGTTTTCTTATGTACTTACAAATACGTATGTACATGTATGTGTGTGTGTGTGTGTATGTGCTTATATATCGTAAAGGTATGTAACTATGTCCGATTCCCCAACAGTTCTCTCGTCCGTTTGATTTCCCAGAAAAAAAGTGAAAAGTGCGTCTAAAAGATAGACACGATAACGCCATTTTCAACGTCACTGAAAATACCATTTCCCACTACCGCGAATAAATTTATCCCGTGAATGTTTCTTTTCTTTTATTTTTATTTATACACACGACGTGTTTTATTTCAAACTGGTATAATTATTATATATTACAGTATAGTACGTAACTAGAAGACGATATTTATATATTCGTATGGTATAATATGTATTTCAATATTTCTATTCTACGAATGTTTTAGTATTATATATTCTATATTAAACAAATATATGTAATATATATTAATACATTACGTATTTATATATAGTAAATATATGTATATATATATAGAGAGAGAAAGAGAGAGATTTTTTAAGAATCTCATAAGAATGTGTTAATAAAAATTGTTTATAACAAATTGTTCATTAATTATTAACAATACGTTGAAAAGAGAAAACTTTGCCCTTTAAAAGCATATTTGATTCAAGTCTCTATGACTTTTAGTTCCGAAGATATTCTCACGAAACATTTAGTTATTAGTAATGTAGAAAAAAAGAATTGTTTATCCGATAAACAAAATAATTTTTTTATTAATTATTTATTAGTTTTTATGTAATTTTATAAATCGTACAAAATCTGAATCTTATTGTTGGCGAAATAAGATGAATTTGATTCGTAAGAATTTTATTTGACAAATTGTTTATAACAAATTGTTAATTAATTATTAACAATATGCTGAGAATATAGAGAAAATTCTGCCCTTTAAAACGATATTTTATTCAAGTCTCTACGATTTTTAGTTCCGGAGATATTCCCATGTAAATAGAGGACGTTTACGCTGACCCACTAACCTATATAATTTCATTCATTGGCCCAGTGACACACTGACCTATATAAATTTCAAGAATTTACTCTGTGCTACTACTACTACTACTACTATTACTACGAACAGCTGTACTATTACGAATTATGAATGGAAATTTTTCGAAGTCGATATCTTCGAAACGAAAAATCGTAGAGACTTGAAACCAACGCCATTTTCAACTATAATTTCATCTTTATTTATTTAAATAATGCAATAATATTGTTATAATAAAATCGATTTTGTTAATAATTTTTATAATCGAATTTCTTCCTTTTCTTTCGTAACAAAAACATACCCATCACAAAATCATTCGAATTTTTATTATAATTATGTAAATTTTTTTTTGTTTATTTAAAATCAGCCATATTACTACTGCTGCCATTACTACTACTATTACTACGAACAGCTGTACTATTACGAATTATGAATGGAAATTTTTCGAAGTCGATATCTTCGAAATGAAAAATCATAGAGACTTGAAACCAACGCCATTTTCAAATATAAATTAATCTTTATTTATTTAAATAATGCAATAATATTGTTATAATAAAATCGATTTTGTTAATATTTTTAAAAGTCGCGAATCTTTTTCTTTATTTTCATAATAAGAATATAACTTCCTCTCTCTCTGTTTCTAAATATATATGCAGAAAATCGACTAGTATGTCTGAAAAATTTATTAAATTATTTAAACGGTATGCGTGAAAGACGAGGATCGAATACTACGACCTTTATCGGCGTTCCACGGAATTTTTCGAATAATCCTATCCCTCACTCGAATCGAGAAATACTATACACGAGGGAGAAGAAAAAAATTGTAAGATCATATATAATATAATGTAATATAATATAATATAATATAACATATATATATATATATATATATATATATATATATATTAAACATTAAATAAAATCTACAAAAAGAAAAATAATAAATAACTCTTGAAAATTATAGCTAATGAAATCACGTTAATTCTTATCATTATTACGCGATATAAAATTTCATTCGAATGAAATTTAATCGATGACATAAATATTTTTGAGGGAATTGAAATCGAAGGATTTATCGGATATGAATGTAAGAAAAATTCGACTTTGAGAGATAGAGAGAAAGAAAAAAAAAAAAAAAAAAAAGAAAGAAAGAAAGAAAGAAAAAACGAACTTGTAATTAGATAAGGAGCGACCAATCTGTGAGAGCATGAGGATGGTGGAGGGAGGGAGTAGAGGGTCGGGTTACATATGGCACGTCGCCAAAGAATGTAAAGCAGTCGTACAACCAGACTAATCGTTCGTTCAAGTTTAATTAATCTATACTCATTAATTATCTTAGTGACAGTTACGCTCATCGAATGAGAAACAATGAACTCGAAACGTCATCGTGTATACGATCGTGACTTTATAAAATCATTATGAACTTTGGATTACTATATTATAGATCCCACTTGTGGATCGTTGAAAATGTCATGGATCAAAATGAGATTGAATTTGTAATTAGAAAGGGGGGAAAAGAAGAAGAAGAAGAAGAAGAAAAAAAAAAAGGAAAAAAAAGATTTTAACTTAACAGATACGATTAATCATAGAGATTTTTTTTTTTGCTTTTCGTTCTATTTCGTGATAGCTGTGGCAGAGGGGGAAAGAGAGAATGAGAAAGAAAGAGAGAAAGAGAGAGACAGAGAGAAAGAAAGATGGAAATATTTTCATTTAATTTATACAAATGAAAAAGAGATAGACAGAGAGAAAGAACGAGAAATAGAGAGAGAGAGAGAGAGAGAGAGAGAGAGAGAGAAAGTAGGATAATAAATGGATTGTGGTCAGTTGGAATGGCAAAGCTAACGCTTAATTAAGAAACTTAATCAAAGGGTTGATATTAACCACAAAGTCTCCTAGAATAGCATCGTATGGCCAAAAAGGGGCCAAGAATAAATAACCCTTTACTGTAGGACGAAGTTTTTTTTTCTTTTTTTTTTTTTTCTTCTTTTTTCTTTTTTATTTTTATTTTTATTTTTTTTTTTTTTGGAAACAGTACACGATTGTTATTTATTTGTTTATTTGCAAAGTTTATCCCACGTTTTATTCTTCTTTTTTTTTTTTTTCTTTTCCATTTTTTCTTTTTTCAAGCAAATAATCCTCGAAGAATATACTTGCTACGTTTAACATCGAATCCCCACACCTATTACATTCTGTATGTAACATTTTATTTCGTGGTAAAAAAAAAAAAAAAAAAAAAAAAAAAGGAAAAGAGAGAAGAAAAAAAAGAGTAAAGAAAAAAAGGAGAATACGAAACCATTTTTATGCGTGGAACAAGAATCAGGAATCTAGATCAGACGTGAGAGTGTTAACAAACAAGCGCAAGCAGGATTAATTATTAATTCCAGGATTTAACTCATGGCCGTAGGTTTGCCAATGTTATAAGCGAGTTCCTTCGAAAAGCAATTTTGTGTGCGTTCTCTGACTAACACTTGCATATACATACGCATATACATACGCATATATATATATATATATATATATATATATATATATATACAAACTTAATGTATGTATGAAAATGTTTCAAAATTAGAGGAATATTACAAAGGACCACAAATGCATTAGAACATTCCCTAATTATAAGAATAAAAACAATATATATATATATACATATATATATATATATATATATATATATATGTTGATGTTAATTAACTACTAGAACAATTATACGCTCCGTTAGAGACGACACATTCAAACGATATTCTACACGGTTTACATTCTAATCGCTTTAACAATTTACGATTCTCTCTCTCTCTTTCTCTCTCTTTCTATGCGTGTGTATAACATAAAGTTTAACGAGAGTATATACAACTCGTTAATACTGGAAAAAAAAAAAAGAAAAAAAAAGAAAAAAAAGATTCGTAGTTTGATATTCACGGTCGAACGATGATAGCTTCGTTACGAGGATCGTTCGAAATCGATATAAATCGAGACGCATACATTCGATTCATTCATACCGTTCTTTGGTTCTATCGATGTCAATTCGACTGTAAGAAAAATAGAAAAAGAAAAAAAAAAGAAAGAAAGAGATAAAAAACAAAAAAAAGAAGAAGAAAAAGAATATAAAAAGAAAATACATATATATAAATAGATAAATGAAAATAAGAGATTTTGTGAAATAACGATGACATCAGTGAAAAACGAATTTTACGAGAATTTTTCGAAAATATATCGTTATGTAATTTATATTGTAATTCTGTAGAATTTTTTTTCTTTTTTTTTTTTTTTTTTTTTTAAATGCCGACGTGACTCAATGATTGATTTTACTTTATTTACTTCATTTATCGATCTGACAATTGATTTATTTTGATACTCATAGTGCTTTTTTGTGATCCTTTTATCTTCGTCTTTTTTTCTCTTTTTTTTTCTCTTTTTTTTTCTTTTTTTTTTTTTTTTTTTTTTTATCGAAACGAGAGAAATAAAAAAGAAAAGAAAAAAGAAAAAATTTTATCCATTCGTAAAAGAAATTACTGACTTAATGAAGTACTGACATTGAAAATAATCACTTTTACAGGAATGACAATAAATTATATTTCGCATTATTAAATAGCCTACCATGAAAATGATGAGTTACTTGAGAAACATAACTCGTAAAAAGAAAGAAGAGAAAGAGAGAGAGAGAGAGAGAGAGAGAGAGAGAGAGAGAGAGAGAGAGAGAAAGAGAGAGAGAGAGAGAGAGAGAGAGAGAGAGAGAGAGAGAGAGAGAGAGAAGAACGGTATATATCCGAGAATAGTAATTTAGATGTGGCTAAAAACACCAGGTGATAACAGTTTGAAGGATCCTTGATAATAACTCTACGAGATTGCTATGCTTTTTTCTTATTTTTTTTTTTTCTTCTTCTCTTTTCTTTTCTTTTCTTTTTACATAAGTGTAATTCGCATGTAAGGAAAACGAGCAGTTGTGACCTGATTTTCTTAGTAAACACGTATATGTGTACGTATATATGTATATATGTATGTATGTATGTATGTATGTGTGTGTATATATACCTAGATCGAATCCCATTCGTTCGAAATGTATCACAGTTGGATTGAGTACGATCGAGCTCTCGTGAAACCATAAAATTGTTTCGTAGCTCTCGTGGAAACACTAACGAAGAGAGAACCTCCTCAATTTGATAGAGTAAAATATATATATATATATATATACGATCGTAAAAAAGTTCCATTAAAACTAATACGAAAATCGTATCGAGGTATATTATTTTTATCGAAATTATGTATACATACGTTATATATATATATATATATATATATATATATATATATATATATAAACGTGAAATAATAATATTGTATCATATGCAATACGTGTATGTGTGTGTGTGTGTGTGTGTGTGTATATAACATATATATGAAAAAAAGAAATAATAATATTACACAAAACTCCTATTGGGCGTCAAGGATCAAATTTTTTTCTTCTTTTCTTTTCTTTTTTTTTTTTTTTGTTCTTTTTTATTTTTAACTTTATATAATAATTACTTGTCATAGCTTGTAATTATTGCATTTATACCTTATTACATACAATTATCATTTACATGTTATGTACAATATTATTTATTTTGTTTATTAATTTCTTTTTTTTTCTTATCATTAAAGCATAAATATCTGTCATTAAAAATCTACGAAACGTAAAATTCTAATTAATTACGTACGTTCCTGTTCTTTTTTTTTTTTCTTTTCTTTTCTCTTTTTTCCTTTTTTACACATTTTACATTCATTATTCTAAAAGATCTATAGTAAAAAAAAAAAAAAAAGAAAAAAAAATAAAAAGATATAAAAATAAAAAAAAAAAAAAAAAGAAAAGAAAAGAAAGACAAAAAAAAACGCAACAATTGTTAGATCGTAACTTCTAAACGAACGATTGAACGTCCAACGATCATAAAATATTTAATGTTTTGCTCTCTCTCTCTCTCTCTCTCTCTCTCTCTCTCCTTTACTTTCTTTTTTCTCTCTCTTTTTTCATTTTTTTATTCATTATTTCAAACGATTCTTTTTTCTCCATATAAAAAAAAAGAACTAAAAAAGAAAAAAAAATCTCGAACACAATTGGTAGATCGTAACCTCTAAACGAACGATTGAATGCCCAATGATCATGAAATATTCGATGCTTTGCTCTCTTTCTTTCTTTCTCTCTCTCTCTCTCTCTCTCTCTCTCTCTCTCTCTCTCTCTCTCTCTCTCTATCTCCCTTTTCTTCTTTTCTTCATTTTTATATTCATTATTTCAAACGATCCTTTTTCCCTCGTTGTTGAAAAACAAAAAAAGAGAGAGAAAAAAAAAACAAACAGAAATGTCGTACGCAATAGGTAGATTTTACAATCAAAACAAACGATTAAATGTCCAACGATCATGAAATATTTAATGTTTTTCCTTTCTCTCTCTCTCTCTCTCTCTCTCTTTTCTTTCTTCCTTCCTTCCATACCTTCATTTTTACATCCATTATTTTTCAAACGATCCTTTTTCCTCGTAGTTAAAAGAAAAAAAGAAAAAAAGAAAAAAAAAAGAAAAAGAGAGAGAGAGAGAAAAGAAATTTCGAATTCCAATAAATAGATTTAAAACTCTAAATGAACGATTGCATATCCAACGATCATGAAATATTTTACATTTTGCTCTTTCATTTACTCTCAACATCCCTTTCTTTATTTCTTTATTTATTATTGTTATTATTATTTTTTTTTTTTTTTTCCTTTAATGAAAATCAAGTGCAGTGTGGTTCGACGTAAATATAACTCCCTCTACTTTCTGTATCAGATCGAAACTGAAAAGCGACGGATTGATAACGAATGGCTCGAGGGTAAAATACCAAGAGGAGGAGATGGAGGAGGAGGAGGAGGAAGAGAAGGAGGACAAGAAAGAAGAGGAAGAAGAGGAGGAGCAGGAGGTGGAGGAGGAGAAGAAGAAGGAGAAGGAGAAGTGTGTTGGCCGAGAAGGGGTGTTGCTGTACGGAGTTAGGGGGTTGAAGCAGCGCAGTTGGCCTAAATACCAGCATGGCTTGACGTTAATTTAACAGCACGCGGGCGCACAGTTTGCAAGGTGGGCGTTTCAATATGTTGAGCCAGTATATCCTGGGTTTTGCTATTACTGGTATTACTGCTACTGGCTGCTGCTCCTGCTACTGGCTGCTGCTATTGCTGCTACTGTTACTGGTATTGCTGCTTACTGATAGTGTAATAGTGTTGATGCTGGTGTTGCTATTGCTGCTTCACTGGTATTACTATACTCTGAATAAACAAGATCGGTAGCTCTTACGAAGTCTTTCTTTCAAAATTAATCCGGTAGGAAACTTTGAAATCTTCATGAAAAATTGAAATATGTCGATAGCATAATGGATGATGTACTTCTCTCATCTACATTACTCGAAGATATATATTTAAGAACTTATCGAATTCATCGATATTATTATTATTAGTATTTATAATTAGATTGATAGTTTTCCTAATTTATTTTCACATTTTCTTTTTTTTTCCCGTCGAACGATATAAAATAGTAAGGGTAAAATAAAGTGAAAGGGAGTAAAAGTATGAGAAGGAGGATAGAGGAGAGGGGTAAGACAAAGTATAAAGACCTACTGTAAAGTATTACTGTATATATTTCTTGTTTGTTTGTTTGTTTTTTTTTTCTTGCTTGCTTTCTTTCTTTCTTTCTTTTTTACGATATTATTAATGACAAGCGATTGGAAAATAAAAGGAAATTATTAAAAATTTTTCTATGGGTAATAATAATAATAATATTAATAATGAATAAATCAAGAATTGGACAATAATAAATGTGAAGGGATGAAGGGTGAGAAATGGTGGTTAGCGTAAAAGATGTTTCTTTTTTTCTGCTTTTTTTTTTTTTTTACGACATCATATTCGTCGATACAAGTTGATTCGAAAGAGAAATAGAATTTTGAAAGTTATTTTCATTTTTTCATCGAATAACAATAACAATATACGGGGAAAAAAAAAGAATGAAGTTCGTTCGAAATTGATATTGTTTCGAGTTATGATAAAGATTAATCCGAGGAAATTTATGAAAATATGGGAAAAAGCTTGAAGAAAACTCAAGTGTTAAGTATTGACTTTGTACGCACATGTTTTTATCGAAGAAGAAGAAGAAGTAGTCGACTTTTCTTTCACGATGGCAGAATAATTTTGCTTTCTTTCTTCCTCTTTCATTTCTTTCTTTTTTTTTTTTTTTTGTTTTTTAATTAATTTTTTTTCCCTTTTTTCTTTCTTTTCTTTTCGTTTTTCTTTCTTACTTCCTTCCATTTTGTTTTTTTTTTATAGGTATTAAGAACGAACGACAGCACTTTTGTATCGTACTAAGAAAGATTGAGGCGGATGGGGGGTGGCGGAGGATGAGGATGAGAGGAAGGAAAGCGGTCGAAGAAAAAGAATTTACGAAGAAAGAAAAATTTTGAAAAAAGAAAAAAAAAAGAGAGAGAAAAAAATGCCTTAAGCTCGAATCGAATCAGTTGATGATCCATGTCGCACAAAGGAATGAGTTGGCAGAGGAGAAGAAGAAAGGAAAGGATGAAGAAAAGAAAGAGAAAAAAGAAAGGAAAGAAAAGGAAAATCAAGAAAATGAAAAAAAAAAAAAAAAAGAAAATGCTGTGAACGAGAAAGTTGAAGGAATAATTTCTTTTATCTACGAGTATTTATGCTTGGCAATTTTTTTTTTTTTCTTTCTTTCTTTCTTTCTTTTTTTCGTCGAATTCGAGGAAACACGAGAGAAGAAAATTTATGAGTGGTAATATGAAGAAAAGGAAAAAAAAAAAAAAAAAAAACAGAAAGAAAGAAAATTAAAGAAACACTCAAAGTGCAAAGTCAAATCGATAAAAGAGATTCAAATTAGACATCGAGAAATATATATATTTTTTTCTTTTGAATAAGTTAAAAGAAAAAAAGAAAAAAAGAAAAAAAAAAAAAAGAAGGAAAGAAAAAAAAGTAAAAGGAAAAGGAAGAACAATGAAAGTAGAAATTTCGACGCAAGAGAATAAAATAGAAAGATATAACAAAGATTTCGTTGGTAGCAAACGTTGAGAACTCTCTTGTGCGATTTAATAACTTAGTTGTGAGTTTCCGTCATACAACGTAACCTAACGGAACGAATGATCACAATTTTACGTTTTCGTTTTAACGAGTTGTCGCGAAATGACATACACATAGACACAGACACAGATGCATATAACGACGAGGAATAGAGGCGAAGCATCGAAGTAAGAATTTAATTAAAATTCGTCTTATACGGCTACGTAGTCGAGGAAGAAAAGTTTCTTCTTAGAAGAATTTTACCATTTAAAATTTCATAGTTGCAGTTGACGCAGTCATAGCGTATCTTAGCATTCGAATATCGCGATATTTAACTTTAATAATAATTAATTGAATGCACCGACTGACACAGTTACAATTTCGACTATAACTATGCATTAAAAACCGATAATAAATAAATAAGTATATAGGTAAATATCCAAGTAAATAACATGGCTCTAGCCTTATGTTATGTAACAAAAAGTAAAACTTTGTTAGGGAGAAAGTTTAGATTGAGTAAAAGGGAGTGAAAGTGGGAGTTGAAGGAGGGCGGAATGAAGGGAGAGGGTTGTTCACCATAAAAGGAGTAATGAAAATTTGTTTGTGTCAGGTAAGTAATACACGTCAAACGAAAGTATGAAATATTCTTGACGTTACATTGATAAACAAATATACATGTAAAACACACACACACATATATATATATAGGTACATATGTACATATGTATTTATATATAAAATATTTCGATTTAGACTCTTCAAACAACATTCTAAAAATATAACCTTTTAACTCTCTACAGGTCCGTGTAATTTTCAAGTCACTGTATGTACTTAAGTATATATATAGTATGTATGTGTCTATATATATATATATATATATATATATATATATATATATATATATATATATATATATATATATATATATATATCATATCAGGTGTTCAAAATATGACGTTACAATGAATCAAATGATTTCAAGAGAGAAATTATATTACGGTGTTTACTATTTCTTTTTTACTTTTTTTGTATTGATAGGTTTTCTAGATCATTTCAAGATCACTTTTAGGATCAACTTTGACCTTTTTCTTTTTTTCTTTTTTTCTTTTTTTTTTTTAAATAATAACTCAGTTTTTTTTTTTTTTTTTTTTTTTTTTTTAAATAATGGTAACTTATCCTACGGTAAAAAAAAACGAGAGAGGAAAATAATAAAAGATAAAAATAAAAAATAAAGAGAAACCGAGTAACCTTTGTCTTATATATCAATTTCGTCCTGAACCTGTATAAAAAAAAAAAAAAAGGTGTGTATTTTATAATGTATTAACTGAAACATGAATTTCTTTCGGTACTTTCAGATCGATCGATCGTTCGATCGTACGACATTCGTCCAATACAATCTCCTTCAAGATATCTAATTTTTAAAACTTTAATTAAAACTATGTAAATAAAAAAAGATTCGACTTTATACTTTGAATTACTAGGACGAGCTATAATAATCCTAAGAGAATTCAAATTTGATCTCAGGAATGAGAGATACGTACGATGAGATAGAAAAAGACAGAGAGAGAGAGGGAGAGAAAAGATAGAGAGAGAGAGAGAGAGAGAGAGAGAGAGAGTAGAACAGAAAAAAAAATAGAAAGAAAGAAAGAAAGAAAATCTCGTTGAATTTGCGAGCAAAGATCTTTAAAAATAGATCATGCCTTTTTCCATTTTCATTCTACTTGTCATTATAATACCGTAGTCAGTAAATTCCCGAGGGAAAGATGTGAGATGGAGAAAAGAGAGAGAAAGAGAGAGAAGGAAAGTAAGAAAGAGAAAGAATGAATAAGAGAGAGAGAGAGAGAGAGAGAGAGAGAGAGAGAGAGAGAGAGAGAATGAGTGAGTGAGTTAGAAAAAGAGAGGTGAATAGAATTCGAAGAGTTTAAAGAGAAATAAAATGAGAGA